>NC_092610.1:9745000-9810000 GCF_047663525.1 Anas platyrhynchos
CCGGGTGAAGCCACGATCCTGTTTGATGCCGGAACAACCTTCTTCAGAGCCATGAAAAAGTCCTTTGCTTTTATTTTAATAGAAGCAACCTCTCCCTACTTGCATAATATAATGCTTTTTTTTTTTTTTATATAATGCTTTTTTTTTGCTTTTATTTTAATAGTAGCAACCTCTCCCTACTTGCATAAATCTGAGGATAGCATCGACGTAGAGAGCACAGCGCAGCTTCAGTACATAAAGATTTGATATCTGCACCACAGTATCCTAACAAACAAAAATCAAACGTTACATCAGTCAAGGCCCAGGTTTACAACATGCAACATTTAAACAATTTGTAATGCCAAAACCAAACAGGTTAACAGGGAATTCAAAGTGCTACCGCTCTGCAGGGAAGTTTCATGTTGCGCACTGTCTCATCTTGCGCTTATGCAGCTGAAACAGACTCCTCATCAAAAACTATACTCTTGAGGAAGATGCCCCAGAACCATTTAACGTTCTCAGACAACAAAAAGAACGACAACAAAGAGTAAATAGATGAAAGCATCTAACTCTGATTGCTATGAAGGCGTGCCAGCTGCCTCGTTGACTAGTTGTGCAGCAAGGCACAAGAGCTTGGGTACTGCCTGGTACAAGCTAAGGTTCTTTACAACTTGCTCACAAGCAAGAATCCATTTTGGTTTCAGTCTTACCAATGCATTTCTCAGCTAGTTCATCAAGCAACATGTCCGGTGGCTTAGGGGTCCAGTCACGAGTATGAATCTTGAAAATTTCTTTTCTAGCCTGGAAGCAAAATCATTGCGTTTTAGCTTGTCCCAAGTTTTCCTTAAAAATACCAAGAAACAAACAAACCAAAAAGCAAGCAAACAAATAAACAAACAAAAAAAACCCAGTCCTTCCTCAAAACCCCTCATCTATTAATACGCTTTTCTTATTTGCTCAACTTTCAAGTATTTTACAGTTATTTAATATACACTCTGCATTTTCAACCAGGAAATTGAATATTTCTTATTTGTTATACTGAACTTTTTCTAGGAACCTACAATGAAAGAAAAGGCATTTATAGCTTCAATAACAAGTTTCCAAACTACGGGACCTAATGACCCAGAGGAAAATACTGTAATGAAAAATTTATCCAGAAACATTTCTTTGTTGTCCAAAAATCTTCTCTAAAACTTAGCAAGCTTTCATTGTGACAGTCTCATTACTTCATCACATTTGCTTTTCAGGCAGTAAATTCACAGAAAGCACTTCTGGCACAATGCTTCAAATTGCTACAATTACTATAAAGAAGAAAATAATTATGACTCAAACTACTACCACCGATCCGGGGCACAATCAAATGCAAACACGTCCCCTATTCATTCAGAAGTGAAGGATTGAGACCAAAATCACAACTTCATGATGAAAACGCCCAAGTGGACTAAATAATTAAGCAAACAGGTACAACTTTGGGAATGAAAGGTTTGATTATAGAACTAACTACTTGGTGGTATCATCCTGACCATATATATCCAGTACCAGATTTGCCCTCCATGGAACAACGCAGTGTCTCCACATATCACTCTTTTGTTCAAGTTGTCAATTATTTTTTTTTCCTATAAAGTTGGACTTTGCCATGGTAGAACTAACGTTGAATTTAAGTTCTCACCTCTTTATTTGGCAAGTTGAAGAGGAACTCTCTGCCAAAGCGTCCTGGTCTTCGTAAAGCAGGATCTATAGAATCCAGTCTGTTGGTAGCTCCGATTACCACGATCTCCCCTCTGTTATCTGTGCCATCCATAAGCGTCAGAAGAGTTGAAACAATGGAACTAATAGAAAAATATAGTTTTTATTTACTGGTTCAGTAAATTTTGTTACATTCCACATGACTTTCTTGATGCCGGAACAACCTTCTTCCTAGTAGTCATTCAAAAGTGGGAAAAAAATAGTCTACCAAGTCGGGTTTGTTTTTTTGGTTTGATAATACATCTGCAGACTGGTAAGTCATCAAGCACTTCAAGACTGTTTGAAATAATCTCTACATTAATGGAAAAGGAGTACTGCACACTTCTGCTCAGGAAGAAAATCACGGAAAATGTTCCGTGATGTTCCCTCGTGCTTTGGTAATGCTCTTTCTCAGTGTTTTTAGTCTTGTCCTTTCTACCTTGGCATCTCTCTGCAATAGCTGAGGAGGAAAGCTTTTTAGAGCTACATTCAGTGTCACACTTGAGAGAGGAAGTTTGCCGCAATTTCTCACCAGGCTCAGAAGTCTCTTTGCCGTACAAAACATTTTCATTAGAAATGAGGTCACGTTCTTTTGATCTTCTTGGTTTCTCCTTGTCTCCACCGTCATCACATTGGTACTGTGCGAGGTATTCATCCTTCCCAGTAGATTTCGGAGGGTCCGCGACACTGCACAAAATAAAATCACATTTCTCACTTCTGCTGAAGGACGTGAAGATTAACAGTAAAACCTTCCAAAGGCAAACAAACAAACAAAAACCTCCAGACTACAGGAACACTCGCAAAGATATGCCATTTAGAAACCTCTCCTGCGATAAGGACACCTTCTCCAGCTCCCAGAGAAAGTGTTTTTCCCCTCTTGCTTCTGAAGCCATTGCACTAAAAAAGCACACGCATCTGTCTCCCTCCACATGCTGCTGCTCTGAATAAGAGCCAGAAGATTCAAAACCACCCTATTTGGTCTCCCCACATAGCCGAAAAAAACACCAGTTGAAACAGAGTTTTCTACCTCTCTCCCAAGAATTTACATTCACATATCTTGTGACTGCAAAAATAGAAGGCGGGGCTCAGGAGGAACAGCCAGTGTTGGAAATGAAAAAAAGCAGCCTGTTTCTTCAGAGTCTTAAGCCTATTCTACTAGGAAAACAAAACAAAACAAAACAAGAGGAGAGGAGAACAACAGCGGGAAATTTACCTATTCTCCAGGTGTTCAATTGCAAAGCCTCCTCTGGAGGATCAACAGCTGTGAATTCAGCGTGCTTAGGAGAAATCAGATCTACGTCTGAACCACAACTATTTCAGTAGTATCACTAACTTATGTTACTCTGAAGAAGCAGTCAGCACCGTTTCTATGTTAGGAAATAGCTGAACAGAGTCTGTTATTCACAGGAATTATTCAGGCAGGCTTCTTTAGGAAGGCTGGGTTTCACTAGAACATTACTAGCCTGTAAGCCTCATGGCATCACCTTCCATCTTGACTGCTAAACCTCCTTGCTCCCTACTATCTTCTTTGCCAAGATACAGCTGTCCACGTTTACTTTTCCTACTTGGCTGGACTGAATTTAAGAAGGGATCTTGCAACTCTTCCTCTTGTTTGCCACTTAATCATCACACCAAATGAAAACTATTTGCCTTTCACCTCTTTATTTCAGGCATTCTTTCCTAGTGGTCATTTAAAAACGGAAAGAAAAAGTCCATCAGCTTTTTTTTTTAATATCCAGCAGACTGTTAAGTCACCAAGCACTTCAAGACTGTTGGAAATAATCTCTACATTAATAGAAAAGGAATTCCTCAAACACACTGCGGCCGCTTACCTTTAATACACTCGTTGGATGAGACGGAGCTGTATTTCTTGCTTTCGCCTGCGCTGGAAGGCTTCCCTTCCTTGTAAGGTTGTTTACTGCTCTCACTTCTGCATTGCTCACATGAAGAGCCATCTGGAGGATGGGATTCTTCCTTCTTTTCCCGCGTTATCTTCTGGAAATGAGGATCTAAGTGTTCCAAGGAGCCTTTCACTTTCCTGCTGTTTCTCTTTTTTCTTCTTTTTCTTCTCCTTTTTCTTCTTGTTTTACGCTTGCGATTGGCATTGTCAAAGTGGAGCACACAGAAACACAAATCGTGAAGTCTGAAAGAAACATGCAAGTTTAAAAGAGAAAAAAAGATGTGGCACTTGTTGCCTATATGAAACTTTATTTATTTTACCACAGGTGATGATTTGCAGCATGTCAGCTATTTTGTGGTGCTTTGTGCACACGCCACTTACTTTAGATGTAGCAAACTTAAGCCCTCAGATTGGAGGACCATAGGTCCTGGTTTGTACACAGATCATTAACAATGGCTAGCTCTGGAATACGTGCAAGCAGAAAAAAACTTTTAACCTAATCCAGAATGGTGTACGGATGTGTTTCCAACTATGTGGTCCAAAGCTAGTGCTCTGAAACAATTCAGCAATAGCTTTCCTATCTTCACTGATCAACCTAACAACATGATCCCCAGCCAGCTGATGCTATCTAAGTAACTTAGAAAATACCAGAAAAAAAAAAAAAAAAAAAAAAGAGAAGAAAAAAGAAAGGAGAAAAAAAAAAAAAGAAGGAATACATGAGAAGCACCCAGAAAAGAATTAGGATAAAAAATGCGGAGTATGCTGGAATCCTTGCTTACTTGGAATCCTTCTCTCCATGTTTATCCTTAGACTTCTTTTTCTTCTAGAACTTGTGATATTTTTGCATTTTTTTCACCACCTAAAAGCTCCTTTTCTATCTTTCTGTCTTTCCTTTCTATTTCACTTTCACTACCTTCTGCACGGGTAGATTTTCTTTTTCTGTTTCCTTCTGTTTCATTTTTCTGGCGACAGTTCTCCAAATGAGCTGACACAGGTGGAAGCGCATGTCTTTCACGAGAATGTCTTCCAGAATGTTGCTGAGATACCGAGCAACGATGCAAGTCTGCTCGGGGTGTGCTAAAGCGACGTCCATCTTCATCTCTCAAGAGGGAACCGTGAGGCCATCCACTTTTGTAATGACAATGCTTATGTGACCTGCCGTAGTAAGTTGCAGTCCATTTGTCAAAGGCTGCATCGCCGTGAGAGAACTTTCTCTCTCTACTGTCTCCTGTCGCATGAGGTGAATAGTAATCATTGTAATAGCTACATCTTTCCCACCTCCGTGCTTCATCTCGATAGTATCTTTCTCTGCTCCAACTTCTTTCCCCTTTGGATCGGTAATATCTATTGCTACCTTGTTCTGATCTTCCTCCGCTGCCAGATCTGTACTTTGAATATTTGACTGCTCTTCTGCCATTCTCAGGGCTGTTTCTTTCACCAGGGAAAGATCTGCACCTGCTTCCCTCCCAGTGCTCCTGCTTGTGACGCTTTTGCTCAACAACTTCCACGCTCTGAGAACACCTCCTCTTGCTGGAAGGACCTGCTTTTTGACTCTCCTTCTCTTCACTAGGAGCATGTTCCCTCTTGCTTTGGTAATGCTCTTTCTCAGTGTTTTTAGTCTTGTCCTTTCTACCTTGGCATCTCTCTGCAATAGCTGAGGAGGAAAGCTTTTTAGAGCTACATTCAGTGTCACACTTGAGAGAGGAAGTTTGCCGCAATTTCTCACCAGGCTCAGAAGACTCTTTGCCGTACAAAACGTTTTCTTTTGAAATGAGGTCACGTTCTTTTGATCTTCTTGGTTTCTCCTTGTCTCCACCGTCATCACATTGGTACTGTGCGAGGTATTCATCCTTCCCAGTAGATTTCGGAGGGTCCGCGACACTGCACAAAATAAAATCACATTTCTCACTTCTGCTGAAGGACGTGAAGATTAACAGTAAAACCTTCCAAAGGCAAACAAACAAACAAAAACCTCCAGACTACAGGAACAGTCGCAGAGATATGCCATTTAGAAACCTCTCCTGTGATTAGGACACCTTCTCCAGCTCCCAGAGAAAGTGCTTTCTCCCCTCTTGCTTCTGAAGCCATTGCACTAAAAAAGCAAATGCATCCGTCTCCTTCCACCTGCTGCTCTGAGAAAAAAGGCATAGGGGCGAGCGGGGAACAGCCAGTGTTTCTCCAGACAGTGGAGAAAAATGGAAAAACATTCTATGAAGGAACACAAGTTCTCCTTGAGGCACCAACCTGCATCAGAGTGATATGCTCAGTGCTGATCATTAGTTCTGTTCGTAACGCTGGACATACAGCATGGAATTGTACTAATTTAAATCCTTCCATTAAATACTATTAGTAGACAGATAAAACCGTAACGAACTTCCATAAGGTCTTGTCTTAATCAGACTGTGCTCATTTTACCTCGTTTCCTCTGACAAGCTGTTCAGCTGGCTGGCTGTGAGGGACTCCGTGATGATTTCTCGATTGACTGAAGGCATAGCTCCAGGCATCTGCAATCAAAACGCACAAGTCAGCAGACAAAAAAATACTATTTGTAGTAGTACTGAGGACTAGTCTTGTCAGAATTTCTCCATTAAATGGTAAGCAAGACCGTTTTGAGTTGTATGCATTATCTACACTTCAAAGATAACCCCAACTCACCTCCCAAAATCTACTTTATGAAACTTAGGAATTTTTATCTCAGCTGAGCTTAAGTTGACAAGTTCTAATGTAAGCTCAGGTCTGCAGATTCTAATGGGATAATACCACAAAGTCTTACAATCACATTTGTGCTGTGTTTTCTCAGTATTTCACCTGAATTAGGAACACAATAAACACTCCCGAATACATCATAGGTGAGAAATTCTCGATGGAGCAAATCTATGTTTCAAGCAATCCATTTGTTTTAGAAAAGAACATCTCAGAAGGTTTAACAGGTTCAACTCGGCAAGTGGAATCATCAAGTTTCAGTCCGTTTTCTTTCGATTCATTAACTAACCTAATAGCACCATTTAGTGAATCGGTTTTTGGCAGCTCATGCTGGGATCTTCCTTCGTCAGCATTCTGACAGGAAGAACCGGAATGCTGCAATGTACGGACTACCTTTCCAACCAAAATTCCATTAGAGGACATTGCATTGCAATTCCTTTTAAATAAGCCCTTTGACTCCTCCTCAGATTTTCCTGAAGATTCTGCACCGTAAGGGACTGTGTTATCAGAGCTGAGTTTAGGATTTTCATTCACTGTTGGCTCCACAAAAATCTCATCAGAAACTTTTTTGCTTGTTTGCATTTGCTTCATTTGCATTACCGAATTTGTAATTGTGGATGAAGGAACAGCCTGGTAGAGATCTTCGTCCTCCGCAGCACTGCTAAGACAGTCAGGCTGTGACACAGTCCGACGAGCAGGCAATTTATTGTGAATACTGGTGGTGATCTTCTGTTTTCTTGACGGATCAGTAATTGAAGGCCTGGTAATTGTCTGGTTTTGAACACAGGCCATCGGTGGTGCTGAAGATGGCCTTTTTAGGGTGACACCAGTGGTCTTTGCGTCCTCTTTTATGGATCCATTTCCATTTAAACGGCTTGAATTCTGTATTTAAAAAGAAGAAATGGCAAGATGGATTAACGCAAACACTGCATTTAACATTTTGAAACACAAAACTCTCCTACTGAGTATTTCTACAAATGGTCTTAACACCTACAAAGAAAAACACACTGCCCTTTAAAGATAAATGCAAGTCCAATAAGCGTATTCAATTCCTGCTTTTGGTTTACAGCCGATTGGAATCAAATTAACATCATCTTTGAAAACCAGCCAAACAACTTAACATTACCTGCTGCTATTCCCAAATATATTTATTTTCCCCTTTAAACATACCCTGAAAAGCCTGAAGTAATTGTTCTGGTGCTCAGGAATAAGACACTTAGTTTTCCCTGTCTTAGCTAAAGTGACGACGATAGGAAAAACAAGTCCTCTTTTAAATGATTCGAGGATTAGTACACTCTGCTTAAATTGTCAAAGAGCGTAGCTCTCTGTGCTTTAGAAAGCTGTCTTGGAGGTATTAAGTAATGGAGTCGCATGGCTGCACAATTTAGCAGTAACCACTGTTTGAATGACTCTGGCTGTAGCATGAAGGCTGTGAAGAAAGCTGCAGCATGGGAAGGAAAACAAAACTAAGATGCTGAAAACCAAACAAAAAACCCCACACCAAACCCCAAACCCACTAGCAGTTTGGTGCCGTTACCTGCCCTCCCACTTCCCTGAATTACCTTAATCATATGAGGAAGAAGTCGTGGTCCCATAAATCCAGCCTGCTTACTATTAGCCCCCTGCTGACCAGGAGGGAATGAACAGGGATAAGATGGTGCTGGCAAGTAAAACGCACGTTCTCCAAGTGTCAAATCATAGCGCCTTCAGAAAAGAGCAGTGATCGGAGTTTAGTTTTTCTTTCAGCCTACTCTTGGATTAAATCCCATCCTATAATTTTAGAGGAACAGTTCATACGATATGGAAGCCTTCTCTACAGAAGGCTTCGCCAAGACTACAAACTGAAAAGGAGAGAACAGTCTTCCTACTAAGACTATCACTTTCAGAACAATAATTCATTCTTACACGACAGATGACCTTCATTCCTCTCCTTCTCTAAATTAGCCAGCTACAGGTAACACATAGATAGCAATTTACACAAGTGCTGCAGTTTCAGGCCAAGCAACAAAAGATAATAAATGACACAGAGAATTTCAGGTTAGACAGAACTGAATTAGACAAATAATAATCTTTCCCTGGGATAGCAAGAAAAACACTTGCAAAACAGAAAAATATCAATAACAGGAAAGTAAATCTCTTCTGAACACATGTTAAGATTTGTTATTACCTGATATAAAAAAGTATGTAAGCTTGCTGACCAAGAACTCTCTTAATGTCAGTACGGACTACTTTAGCATCATTCATCTGATACCAAAGTCCATTACCAGCCTGCAAATAAAGACAACCATTTCTTTAGGTGAATTGCACGTGTTCCAAATGAAATCACGGATAGGAACAAAATACACACGTGTCAAATAAAAATATAATGAAATCTTTTTCCCTAGAAACAGTAGCTGCTAGTCACGCTTTCACTGGTTTGCCAGCACAACCTTTACCCTGTTAGAAATGCTGTTGACTTCTACCTTTACATAGCATATATAGTGTCCTGAGTGACAGCTGACACCGTGATGTACCAGCACCGCGTATAAGGCATAGAGCAGTGGTTCTCCCATTGACTGTGACATGTAGGCTCTCAGGTCCAAATACTCCGGATATTTCACCACCTAAAGAGAGACCAAGAAGATAGAAAATTATCCCAGAGTACTTCGTGGACTAGCCAGAGAAAAACACTTCCAAAAAACACAGACTAGAATTTATTTCTAGAATATATTTCTAGAAGATATTTCTTGATTCACTACAAATAAGTCTTCCCATAAACAATGTTGAAGACTAGAAGTTGCAGAGAACTGTTTCCTGATGAATCAGCCTTCTCAGAGGAAAGCATATGCTTCTTGTCAAGCGGGAACTTTATTGATATTAAGAGAAAGAATAAGCCATAGTCGTTAGTCTACAATTACTGTCTGAAAATATAAACAACTTTCAGCTTTGGGGGATGTCCCATTACACAATGATATAGTTGCATTACAGTGGTAAATATACCTTGTTGATCTTTCCACCTGTGAAATCTGCAAATCTTTTCAGTGATATTGTGAGAACCTTGGAAGAACGGTGTATGGTAAATCTCTTGGATGCAGGAACCATCTTTTTACACCTTAAAAACAAGCAGAGATAAGTGTTTGAAGGCATCTTCTTTTTTCGCCCCCAAAACAAACTCGTTTTAATGTCTCACGCATGCCTATGCTATTTGAATGACATTTACTTGCATAATAGGTTGGTCTTTTTTCTTTTCATAAACCCATGCACTGCGTGTCAGGTTTGTTAATACAGTGAAGAAGGTAAATTCTCCCAAAACCCCGGGCATAGCAGGAACAGGAATCTCTCACGAAAGGGTATTACCAGGTTGGATGGCAAGGTACCATTTCTTGGTCTACAAAAGTGGCTATTTGAACTCCAATCCTGGATACATTCTTTCAGCTTTCAAGGGAAATACAAATAATGAAAGTGGAACGAGAGAGCCTTGGTCCCCAGGACTAGAAATTGCAAATAATCTCCAACATAGGTCGTCTATCAACATCAAAAATACAACAGAAGCACATGGTCATTCTACAGGAGGGAGACATTTAACAGTAGGAAGTCTTCATGTACTGAGCTTGTCTGGAAAGACACTGAAACTGTCTGCCATCCTTTGAAACACAATAGTTCAGTTTGATACATTGCCCGCTCCAAGGTAGGACCTACAGTGTAAGCAGTGAAAATTAGCCACTAGCCCAGAGAACAACGGAAACTGGGCAGTTTACATCAAGAAAAGTACTGTCGAGAGCTAATAAATAGAAAGAACAAAAGTATCTCTTTTTGAATTCTGATGGCAAAATACGAGCCAGAGAATTGCAAACCCATAGGGAATGCCTCTGAACAAGACTTCCCCCCTCCAAAGAAACAAAAATCCAAGTGTTTTATAAACTTCCACAAAACTCGTAAGTAGATCCAAAGTTTAGAGGTAGTCCAACAGAGTCATGCAACATATAAAACTGACATCTAGGATTAAGACCTAATTCGTCAAAATCTTACTCGCTACATTTATAGCAATTCTCTCCACCCAGCTCTTCAGGTTTCACAAAGAGTTCCAGAGCTCTGGTAACAGATGAAACCGCCTAGAGGAGCGAGAAAGAAGAGCGTAAAGTCACCGTAAATTCAAAATTCCAGAGACGTACTAGTAGTTTGTAAGAGAATCTTACTAACATACTCCAGCGATCTACTATGAGCACTGTGAAGAAGGAGGCAGAAAGAGCATGCTCAGCATTGACCTCACCTGGAAGTCATTTGACTTCGGAACAAATACTTTTCCAGTAGCCTAGACAGCACCTATAGTGTGCTTTGTCATCAATACTGGGGACAAATTCATCAGTCTAACAATT
Source organism: Anas platyrhynchos (assembly GCF_047663525.1). Taxonomy (NCBI): domain Eukaryota; kingdom Metazoa; phylum Chordata; class Aves; order Anseriformes; family Anatidae; genus Anas; species Anas platyrhynchos. The sequence continues at coordinate 9,755,663 of NC_092610.1, forward strand.
AGATGTACATTGGGGTAGAACAACAGAGAAGTATGACAGCATTATAATTTTTGCAGAAAGAGAATTCTTTCCCCTTAAACCCAATGCAAATGTGGAGACTATTTACATGGGTTCCACAGAAGGACAAAGTCCAATCCACTTCCTTAGCACCACCAAGCTCTTACGTTTTAACATTATATGTGGTTTGGTTTTTTAAGGTAAACAAGTTTAATTTAGAAAGTTAGGCATGTACTTAAACATCATGAATTATATTTAGAAAACATCTTACCTTTATATCCAAAGTGATATCAAGAAATGCCTCATACGTATCCGAAACTGCTTTGCAATTCAAGCACTTCACTGGAAGCAAAATATAAATGCTTAACCTTATGTGAAGGAGACTAACTGTCCAAATTCAAGTTGTTGCCAGATACTACTTTAGACAAACTACAGACTGCTTTACTACCGACAAAAGACACAGATCAGTTCTAAGGACAGGAATATTTTTTAAAGTACCTCTCGATCTTAGAAATCCTCCAAATATTTGATGAATGATGGTGGTAGCTTGAGAAGATCTGTCCAATCTGGAAATAAATTATAATCAGACCTCAGAAGATTTAAGGCGCAGAGTTAACTCTTCAAAGAGTTTTATGAAAACTAAGGATGATGTAGACTTTCGTTGCTGATAGTAAATAAGGCACTAAAAGGTGCTAGAGATCATTTTTGATAGTAAATAAAGGACTAGAAGGGGCTAGAGAATGTATGAAAGTGAACTTGTTTATGCTTACTCAGTGCTTCCATTCAAGCACGCTTCCTGCATAGCATCAACAGTATAGCGCAAGAACTCGTGTGCGTCTTCTTGACTGCCAAAACGGAAATGTTGTCCTATTCCTAAAGAAGAAGATGATAGTATTCACCTCATTTAAAAATGAAATCATTCTTGTATTTCTAAAATCTCTCTTCTTTCTAGTGTTAAAACCACTTATACACATCAAATAAGTATTTGAAGATTACAAGCTATCGAAAAGAAACACATCTGAAGCCACTTACGACTGAGATTACTGATAACATGCGTAGGCTCGATGGCATCAACAGTGCAACGCAGGGCCTGGTTAATGTGAGTCTCCATTGTGCACATCATGCAAAAATCTTGTTCACGACCTGAAGAGTGAAAGAAGAAAGCATCCCAGTCCAGCAAAATATCCATAACTACAAACAAACATCTAAGTAAAATTTAAACTATAGATACGATATCCACTCTCCTTGCTACATTCTATTCTCCCAAGATGCCAATGTCCCAACAGTCTTGTAACATTTCATTTCACACAACTTTACAGAATAAAAGTATCCACTAAGCCTGTATTCAAATGCATTTTGTGATGAGAAATCTAAAAGACTACTGCAAAGTCACATTTGTAAAGGCTGACAGGAATGTGAACTCCACAGGCTGAAAAATGTATTACTCTCTAAAATTACTACTAAATGCATTACTGTCCAATGCACTTCATTATTCCCACGAAGCAATAAATGATCCTTTAATAAATACATAAATAAATAAATTCATTCATTAAACAAACAGTGCATTAATTGCACTCCGTATGCTATTCGGAGCCCACTGCTAATACAGTGCTCAAAGCCAGCTTCTACAGGTAAAATCAGGCAAATAAGCTTGTCTCAGAATCACTGCTGTTCTTTCACCTTCAGAGCTGTCCAACAGATTTGAAATACTCTTAGAAAGTACTCACATGACTGGCCGTGCTCGAGAGAAAGCATGTAATTGGCAAGTGGGGGTGTGTAGGTCAAACACTGTAGAGTAGCATTAAGAAAACATGTGTTGCCAAGATTGTACAGGCCAACTCCAACACTTTGTGTTTCTCGCCAATCCATACAAATCTTCTCAGGTGGAAAAAGAATGCTCTGTGGTGGAGCAATTCCATCATTAACGACTGCAAGAAAGTTAAATTTAAAAAGAGATTTTGTTTGTTTGTTTCTAAGGAAGGTATTTAAAAAAATACTATTCTGCAGGAGCACCTAGAGGAGCTAGCTACAATCCAAGCCAGAAGAAAATTATTGCAGACAGCTTTAATACCGCCAAATTCAAATTGGCTGGTCAACACAATGTTTTGGGGAAAAAAAAAAAAAAACAAAAAACAGCTTTCGTCAACCATTTTAATTTTTCTAAGGCAAGGCTAACTGCCATTCTGTTTGTAGTACCTAATGCCAAGTTCCTCTCCATCTATAATCTTTAACCTGATTAACTCAACTACTGTTTTTTTCCTTATTATAACTTAAACCACAAGCTTAGACTTGAAATTATACGGAAAAAAGGTAAAAACTAGTAACTAGGAATGACGGTACCCCTACAGATACCAGATCTTTTCCTGAGCAATGTTATCATTCAAAAAACGTGTGAAAAATGGAAGCTGTGAATAGCAACAATCAAACACTTTTCTTTGCAAAACGGAAAAGACATGGATGAATCTGTGCATTACAAAAAGCTCCCCATATTTCTCTGTTGACTGTAAATATATCAAAATTAATTTCTGTAACATCAGTCACTTCAGTTGCCTTAGGGGATTCGCTTTTGAAGTCTTTGTTCACACTAGTCCCCTTCTCTATCAGTGCAACAAGTAAGAACTGCATTTTCTACTTTTGCTTTGAAGAAAATGGAGTCAGGATAAAGCTCACACTTACTTAGATCTCTTGGGGCAAAAGCCTTAGATTTTTCAGATGATCTACAGTAAATAGCACCTCCACGTCCTTGGGCCACAGAGACTTGGCTTGAATCTTCTGCAGGCGGTATCTGGCCCCAGTTTGCGGTGCGTGACATCAGTATTTTAGTACTTGGTTTCTTGGATTTGCCAGACCGCCTTGAAGAGGGCTTTTTAGACTTTGAAGATTTGGGCTTCTTAACTACGGTCATTGTTGACATCTGCGACAGAGACAGAAGTTCTGGTTGACGTAAGAATATCAAGAAGCATTCCAAGAAGAAAAGAGTAGCAGAAGTCCTGTCACTTAATCTCAAAGAAACAGCCTTAAGAACTAAATCGCTGGTATGAATGATTTAAAAAGAATCCCCAAACTAAACACACAAAGTGAAAATTTCCATCTAAACTCTATCGGTATTACTTTTAGCTTCTGCAGAACTAGTGGCTGATGCCATTTCTTTCACTTCCGTAGGATTTTAATCCATTACAACTCTGGAGTCTTTTTAATATAAAAATGTAGAAGACATTCTCTGAGGGGAATCAGTTATTTATTGATTTCCAGAGTTGCACAATTATCTGTTAATTATTACCTATGATCTAATAGGTAATTGTTGCAATTATCTATTGCTGGCGTTAGTAATGGAACACTATTACTTCACTGCCTGTGTTTTTCTGTTTCGTGTGCACAAAGGTACCCAGAACTCACTGCTCCTTTTCTTCTGTCTTTCCAGGGATCGCCCTCTACCTCACTGTCTACTGCACCAATCATGAGGGGTTTGTTGTTATTCTATAATGAGCCTAGCTTTTAAATACACCTTTTCTGGGCGTCACTTTGTGATAGCAAGTTAATTTGTGAGGGCTCCTCAGTCTACATCATGTGGTCGCTTTTTCCAGGTGAAAAAGCGGAGCCGTAAGTGGCAGTACACTAAAGCCCTGGCATGTTGAGATCCAAGAAGAGAGATGTTTGGCCCTCCTTCTCACTCCTGGGAACCATATACCTCAAAACCCACAGAGGATGGGCTATATCTCAGAGAAATCTTGGGAAAGGAGAGCATGAAGAGCACGTTTGCAAATTTATTTCTCCCTGGGCTTCTTCTGCTTCTCCACGAAATACGAGTTTGAATATAACTTTGGCAGCAGTACTTCTGGTGTTTTACTCCTACCACATTTAAAACTCCTACAAAAAACTGAAACGTTAGACTAAAAAGCAGCTCTTTCCGTTCTGCTTTGTAAAGTTGCACGTTTTCCTCATGCAAAACAACAGGGCAATGTAAGCTAGAAATGGAAATGCTGAATGTAAAACAAAACAAAACAAACCTCAGCCCTCCAGGACAAAAGCCAATAACTGCTACAAAGTCCTTTTTAAAATGCTGATTAGGTTTCAAGGTGATACCGCTTTAAATAAGCATAATTGTGTGTCCGTAGGCAGAAGCATCCATGACAGGATGAACTTCTATACTTCATGTTTTGTTACTGTCTTACTGTAGCACACAGGGACTTGTTACCTATAGGGAAACCACTAACCTAATGGAGCGTTTAAAACATAAGCTAGTTTGTTATACCAAAATGACTGAGAGAACAAAGCATAAAGTGCTTTCAGATTTCTAGCACGCCTTGATTGCTATCCATTAAACTTCAGACACGTTAAACAAAACACAGTAAATAAGAAAACTCCTAGTCCCACAGCTGGCAAATTATGTGCAGAGGTTGTAACTAGAACTTTTTTCCCTTGACATTTTACATTTAAGATTGATTTTAAATCCATTTTATACACACTTTCCATTCCTGAAAAAACAATACGCAAACCTGAAAAATGCATTTACACGAGAAATGAAGTCGTCCTTGTCCGACTGGAAGACTAAGGTGACAGCTCCTGGGCTCAGGGATTTTCAGATAAGCTCCGATCTTCACCAGTGACAGCTCCTTTTTTCGGATTGAAAGAGAAAATGTTTCAGCAACACACTGAAAACACACTTAAGGGACAAGAAACAAAATTAAGACTGTAGTGAGAAGGAGAAAAGAAAAACAACACTGGGGAAGAAAGGAAAAGGTAAAGGAAAAAGGAAAAAGGAAAAAAGCCTTGATCTTTATACTGACCAACGAGATAAGCCTTACACATTTTTAAGTTTATTTTTGACAACTGATTGAGGCGTTACCAGGTATTAAGTACGATTCAAGAGCAAATATTAACACTAGAAAGAAGAAATCCGATCCACCACCACTGTTTCAAAATACATCCATTTCTAATGTGGAGATAACGTCTCTCTGACAAGGTAGTAGAAAAACTGTAAATACCGACAGAGCTTCCTCTCCCGATGTTCCATATACATACCGATGCTGTTCCTACACCTACGCTCTGAGCATAAATTTATGTTGACATGAGTATCGGGTGTTACTCCTCTCTTTGTTTGCCTTGAGAGACACACCTCTTGTCCACTGAAAAGTAAACTCAAGATTCCAGATCAGTTAAGACAGTTGCTATCCCCCCATTCAGAGTTCTGCAGCAGCACTGTTCAGATGTGTTTAGCAGTCTCTTTAGAAAATGTTATCACTTAGGACCTGCTTCTCAGTAGGTACACGTTTGGCCTCCGCTTAGCAGAGAGTCAATCCCAGCTTAAGCTTTCGTACAAGAGCCCCTTCACAAAACGGACTTGGGCCCTGACATAACTGAGCTTAACCTTTAACCTTGAAGCTTCCTTAAAGAAGGAAGCAGCACCCAGGCCAGGAAATAGAAATTAATCGTCACTTTACCCTGAAACGCAGTGAGCTATTCTGTGCTGGCAGGATTGCTGCCGGGCTGGCCGACGAGGCGGCGGGCAGCTCCCCGGGGCCACAGGGCCTGTCACAGGGAGCCGCCGGAGGTCTCCAAGGTCCGGGAACAGCGGCAACAGCGGCAACAGCGAGGACAGAGGGGACAGCAGCAACAGCAGCAGCCACCTCAGCCAGGGCCGTCTCCACAACCGCCAAAACGGTCTCGGAATGCTGCCGAACTCGGAGCTCCAGCGTGACGCCTTTTGAACCTGGCCGCTGGAAGGACCTGCTTTTTGACTCTCCTTCTCTTCACTAGGAGCATGTTCCCTCGTGCTTTGGTAATGCTCTTTCTCAGTGTTTTTAGTCTTGTCCTTTCTACCTTGGCATCTCTCTGCAATAGCTGAGGAGGAAAGCTTTTTAGAGCTACATTCAGTGTCACACTTGAGAGAGGAAGTTTGCCGCAATTTCTCACCAGGCTCAGAAGACTCTTTGCCGTACAAAACGTTTTCTTTTGAAATAAGGTCACGTTCTTTTGATCTTCTTGGTTTCTCCTTGTCTCCACTGTCATCACATTGGTACTGTGCGAGGTATTCATCCTTCCCAGTAGATTTCGGAGGGTCCGCGACACTGCACAAAATAAAATCACATTTCTCACTTCTGCTGAAGGACGTGAAGATTAACAGTAAAACCTTCCAAAGGCAAACAAACAAACAAAAACCTCCAGACTACAGGAACACTCGCAGAGATATGCCATTTAGAAACCTCTCCTGTGATTAGGACACCTTCTCCAGCTCCCAGAGAAAGTGTTTTTTCCCCTCTTGCTTCTGAAGCCATTGCACTAAAAAAGCACACGCATCTGTCTCCCTCCACATGCTGCTGCTCTGAATAAGAGCCAGAAGATTCAAAACCACCCTATTTGGTCTCCCCACATAGCCGAAAAAGACACCAGTTGAAACAGAGTTTTCTACCTCTCTCCCAGGAATTTACATTCACATATCTTGTGACTGCAAAAATAGAAGGCGGGGCTCAAAAGGAACAGCCAGTGTTGGAAATGAAAAAAAGCAGCCCGTTTCTTCAGAGTCTTAAGCCTATGCTACTAGGAAAAAAAAAAAAAAAAAAAAAAAAACAAAACAAAACAAGAGGAGAGGAGAACAACAGCGGGAAATTTACCTATTCTCCAGGTGTTCAATTGCAAAGCCTCCTCTGGAGGATCAACAGCTGTGAATTCAGCGTGCTTAGGAGAAATCAGATCTACGTCTGAACCACAACTATTTCAGTAGCATCACTAACTTATGTTACTCTGAAGAAGCAGTCAGCACCGTTTCTATGTTAGGAAATAGCTGAACAGAGTCTGTTATTCACAGGAATTATTCAGGCAGGCTTCTTTAGGAAGGCTGGGTTTCACTAGAACATTGCTCCGCAAGTCCCTTCTATTCCTTTTCCCCTTAGAATCTGGGGATGTTTCAGCTAAAAAGGAGGGCAGAAACACTCTCCGTAGGTCTCCACCATGTAGTAAAACAGCGCTGTGTACCTGGTTAACTTCTGCAGCCAGCAAAGCATTGCTATTTGCAGCAGTGCCCTGACCCCAGCCTCTTGCTGAGCTCCGTCCTGTGCTGCTCGGATGCTCCCGCTGCTCAGACACGGGGGCTTAGAGAGCCACCGGGCCAGCACAAGCCCCCGAGCTCACTGTCAAACTTCACTTTTGGCATCTTTCACTTCACCATCGCCGCCGGACGAGGAGCCCAGCAATGCCTGACGCCGCTCCGGGCTCACCTAAACGCGGGGCAGGAAATTCAGATTCAAAGCTGCGAAGGTTTTTCTTAGTGAAAGCATGGAATGAGTGGCCATCGGTGACTAACCTTACAGGAAGGCATTCACTTTGTGAATGCTGCAGTGAGTGAAGACTGAAGGCGTTTTCTGAGTGACCTAAGGAGAGCCCTCCCCGAAAAGCAGGACGTTTTATTGTCTATGTAACATCTCCTTTGAAGGCTCGAGCATGAGATACACCAGGTTTAAAATCTCAAGACACGGATCTGCCACCACAGAAGCAATACATTTCATCTACTAAGCCTAAATACCGTATTTTGCCTCCTCTGTAGGTTTAAAAAAACACGGCCATGCTTGAAGGAATGCATTCTCAGATATTCTACGTATTTACAGTGCTTTAATTAATACCACAGACATGTTGTGCTGTTGAGGGGAATTTGCAATTACATTTTCATTTCCAACCAAACGCAGCCTGACACAAATTGGGAGCAAAAGGAACTAATCATCTGGAAGCCGGGATATGCATCATTCGCCATTTTCTAAGAAAATGACAAAAATATAAAACCCCAGCAGTCTGAGAACGTGAGCGCTGAGGTAAAGGCCTGATCAAACAAACGCACACAACTATGATTTGTCCTTTTAACTCAGCAAAAGTCTGCAAACTGCCATGGTAGCAAATGAGGAGAAGGAGCTGGTATTTACAGAAGTTGCAGCTGAAGATTCAGATAAACCATTCGGGTCGATGCTCCCTTCCTGCAGGTTTAAGCTGCGGTCACATCGCCTATTTCAAACCCTTTTGATTTCTACCAGTCACCCCAGATCCCACCTATTTTGCACGTTTTCCAATCAATGAATTCGCTACATGATTTCTGGGGCAGAAGAGCAGGCCTGGTGAAGAGGAGCATGCCTGGTGCCATCATTCAATCAAATCAAAAGCGTCCAGGAGAAGCCCGGGGTGTGGTACTCACAGGGAATGTTTGCGAGCGGCCAAGTTCAGCAGAAGAGAATAGGCAGGACTGGAAGCCCAGGGGAACGAGATGCATCTGTTGTTGCAGGCAGCCCCAGCAAAATGTTACAGCTTCACTAGCCTGGGGCATGATTCCCCCCTTCCCTTTTCACAGCCAAGTACAATATTAGCTTGCCTTTTCTTTTTTTTTTTTATTATTATTATTATTATTTTTATTTCTTTTTGCCATCGTCAGGCTGAGGCCGGCTGAGAATATTTTGTGTCTAGACTAATAAATGTTTGTGCAGATTTTGCAAGAGCGGCTTATGGGAACAGAATCCACTTTTTGTTTTCTGCTGGAGGAAAAAAAATAAAATAAAAATAAAGGAGGAGCATTAAAAGCAACCAAGCACCCCCGTGCATTTGTTTGAAATTGCATATTACGGTGCTGCTATTTTATGTGCAATCAATACATAATTTGGAAGAAAAAAATGCTTTTAAAATTCAGAGCTATCCCTGAGCAGCTAAGGTTCTCTTGGAAACTGAAGGAGGAGTCTGAAATTATTGTTCTTTTGTTTGCCTCCCCCAGTGGGAAAGGCAGCACACAAGTAGAAACCACTGTGCTTTGAGGCGGCATGAATCATTAAGAATAAAGATTCCTCCCCCCCCTCCCCCTCCAATTAAACATGAGATATTAAAACTGAATCTAGGACAAAGGTAAACTAAACAGACGCCTTCCTTCCCAGGCAGTCAGTGGGTTAAATCAAATATCAAAGGGGCAACATCAACCTTATAACTTCCTCTGCCGAAATTAAAAAAAAAAATAAAGGTAACTTCTATTTTGCCTGCCCCGACCCCAATCGCATCGCCCGAATGGGTGCAAACTGCTGGGATATGTGAGGGCCCAAGCCTACATTTTCCCTTTTTCGTATTTGTTGGAGGAGGGCGGGGTATCTCCAGATGAAATGGCTGACCGAGCTTTTTATTTCCTCGCTTTGGGTGGAAATGACTGAATCTTTCCAGGCAGCGGAGCAGTGCTCGACCGGCTCCCTCGGCCTCCCCGCGTGGGAAGAGCTCTGCCGGGAGCAGCCCGCGTAACCCTCAGATGCCAGCCCCATCAGGATTAGGTCCAGCAATGGGATGTTGGCTCCTCTAAGTGAGGACGCATCCTCTCGAAACACATACACAGAGATTTAAATGAGATATTCCCAAGAACACTTGCCTATTCTTTCAGCACGTGTGCAAAGAGTAAATTCATTTTACTTCATTCCTCTTTTTCTCAACTCTCCCCTCCTTCCTCTGGAAGGAAACAGCCAAGCAATATTAGCAGGGCCTTCCTTTTCCCCTGGTGGAGTCCAAGAACGCGAGAATTGAGAAAAGCGACTTGTCAGGAATCAAGTTTAAGAAGAGTGTTTGTGGACTGCGAGGTAAAATACCGGAAGCTGTAATCAGAAACACAACTTTTAACTAAAAAAAGCTTCTTTCCATTGTAAATTATTCCAGTTAGTGAAATAACAAATTAGTTCTCTGCTCAGCCACAGCCTCCTCCACCAAATTTAAGTAAAACCTGCAAAGAAGTTGAAGTTGTAAAACATTTGTCAGATGCAAGGGGCAGCGTTGCGTGGGTTAGCATCACGCTCAGATGCCCACAGTACCAACAGGTGCTTTCTTTCCAGAGGCACTGGCTCCTCCACGAGTTCCCCGCACGAAGAACTGAAGAAGCTGCAGGCAGGGTGAGCCTTCCTCAGTCCTCATCCTCACAGCGAGGAGTACTGGGGACGGGGAGCTGTGTTTCAGCTTGCTAAGAAGCAGAAACCCCCCGAGTTTTCAGACGGGCTCCGCTCAGCTCCCCTTGTGACTGCTGCTCGGGACACGACCCTGCCTTGCTCAGCACCCTCGACTCCAGCAGGTGCTGCTGCTGGCAGCTGCCCTATGTATACAAAAAAGAAGAAACCAACACAGTATTTTCCTGCTTTTAAGTATATCCCAAAGGTTTACTAGGCATTGTGACGTTCTGCAGAAGCCCAAAGCTGTAACTAAGGTTTGTGGGGTGTAGAGGGGCTGGGGGCTAAACAAGGCCAAGAAGAGCCACATCTCCTCCCCGGTTGTCTCCCCTGTACTCTTTTTAGGACATCCAACATTCCCAGATCTTGTTTTGTCCCAGTGACCAAACAGGAGCCTGGCACTCATGCACTACGCCTTAAAACCTCTACAAACCGTGCGCCTAAGTCACAGCACTCATTATAAGCCGGCAGTTCTTTCTGGTCTCACAAACTATATGTGGCTTGAGAGATGCTCTCCAGATTCAGGGCGCTGAACACCTGCAGCCTTTGCCACAACCATGACAAAGTTCAGGAGCTCCCTGCTGGCTCCAAGGCTGGCTCCAGCAGCGGCTTCAAGCTGTGGGTCAAGAAGGCCAAGACACCCAACGAGAACCTGCAACACCAAGTGGCTTTCTGGAACGGCTCCAAACACAACTGGAAGCCTGTTGGTTTTTTTGGAAGTGAGCTCTTCTGGACCTGTTAGGTGCAAGCAGAAGTCAAACTCTCAAAGCATGTTTGTATCATTAAGCTCTCCATGATCTATCTCCAAGGTCTTCTAAGAGCTAGTAGCAACGTGGTCAGAGTTCTTGCCTGTTTTTCCCTTCACGTTCTTCCACGTCAGCAGCCCTGTGCTCCCTTTGGGCTGACTTCCAGAGCTGGGTAGAAAGGATCCCCTGGAAGCAGAGATGCTGCTTTATGCAACACCTTGCAGCTCACTGCACTCTGAAGGGTACACGAAAAGAGGTGAGTGGTCCTGGTGTGGTTCCTTCCAGCTCTCAGAAAGGCAAGAGAACTGGAAATGAACCATCAGCCAAAGGGAGGCACGGCGCAGCCTTATGAAATGCCATCTGGCTGCTACAGGATAAGGAAAGGAGGCATTTTTGGTGGCTCCCATCTCCACAGAAAAAGAAACAACTATTTATGCAGCAGAGTGGTTGGAGTATTTCAGGAGGCCCTGAGCTACCCCAAAAAACAACAACGAAACCACAAACCAAACCGAAACCAAACCAAACTAACATGATGGACTGCAATAAAAGATGAACATCAGAATTAATACTACCCATGACAATAAAGATGTTGAAAACTTGAGTCATCACATCCCTTGTGTAGACTGCAGGAGGAAGCACCTTTAGTGCCTGATGTGACAGTGTCAGAAAGTTAATTAATAACACCACAAAACTGGATTCCTGTGAGCACACACTCGGCAAAGGTGATACAACCGACAGCCGGACTTGAACACTGATACTGGTACCTGACTGGGAAATAGCGAGGAAACAAAGGGAGGAGGGGAAACCGTGCTATCCTGAAAATTGCATCACTTGTTTACAAGTCACCGGCAACTCCGAGGCAAACCATCTCGGGCATTTATGGATCAGTGACCTCACGTCTCTGGCACAGGACGGAGAGGGAATACCGACCGTGAGTTCACAGAAGGGAACAGCGCGTCCAGGCCCTCCTGCACTGCGCCAAATGTGGTCAGAATGTCCCCTCCCCTCATCACCCCAAAACTTATCACGTAGGACTTCTATTAAACAGACCCCAAAGAGCTCCTTCTGTCAATTTTGCAACAGGCTCATGTCCTGGTTTCAGTTAGCACAGAATTAATTTTCTTCCTAGTAGCTGGTGGAATGCTGTGTTTTGGCTTAGGATGAGAAGAGTGCTGATAACACCCCGATGCTTTAATTGTTGCAGAGCAGTGCTTATACTAAGCCAAGGACATCTCAGCCTTTTGCTCTGTCCTGCCAACGGGCAGGCTGGGGGTGCAGTAAGAGCTGGGAGGGGACAGACCCAGGACAGGTGACCCAAACTAGCCAAAGGGGTATTCCATCCCATCTGACGTCATGCTAAACAATATATAGGGGTGGCTAGCTGGGGGGAGGGGTCCGGACTGCTCGGGGTTAGGCTGGGCATCGGTCAGCGGGTGGTGAGCAATGGCATTGTGCATCACTTGTTTGTACATACTATTACTTTCGTATTATCACCATTGTATCATTATTATTATTATTGTTATTATTATTTTTGTTATTATTATTTTCCTGTCTTATTAAACTGTCTTTATCTCAACTCACGGGCTTCACTCTCCATTTCTCTCCCCCGTCCCAGAGAGGGAGGGGGGAGGGTGAGCGAACGGCTGCGTGGTGTTTAGCTGCCGGCCGGGTTAAACCACGACAGCTCAGCATTTCTCAAAATTAGAGAGGCTAATTTCATAATATACAAAAATACTGCATCTGGCACAGGGGAATTCTCAGCTAGACTTCAGCCTTGAGACAAAGCGAAACTGACCATAGAAATAGAGATTGGCCAGAGCTCAGCCACAAGAGAGTATGCCTCCGTTATATTTATTATGTGCAAACAGAACTAGAAAAACAGTTTACACTGACTTGCTGCTTTAGAAGTTAGTTCCATAAAGATGGAAGAAATTCTCAACTCAAACTTGAAGAAAGCATCAGACTTCAAAACCAGTCGTAGATCTTTGAAGTAAGACTGTTATGAATTCAGAAGTCACATCCAAACAAAAAGATCATTTATATTAATGGTAACTAGATTAAAAAAAATTTAATCCTGTCCCTCAGGCTTTGTAAGTGACTGGGGAAAAAACAGTGCAAGGATAGTAATAAGCCTAAGTGAAACACCACAAACTGCTAAGGGAAGCAAAAGATCCAAGGAAACAGCCTTTTTGGTACATTAGGAACAAAAGGAATCCTAACAACAGCACAAAGTCCATCACTTGACAGAAATTCTTCAGCGTAGAGAAATTTACAAAAGGCAGAACCGTTCAAAACCAAGCTCTAACAGGCTCCAGGGACGCATGGACACGCAGCGATAAACATCGGTTTTCCTAGTAATAACCAGCAGAGATAAATGACGACAATTACGGCTAGCAAACGGAGCGCTGGATGCAGCTGAAGCAGGTACAGGTCATCGAGGGCTTGGCAAGAGAAGAGAGAGCCCAGGAGAGCCACAAGAAGCATTCAAGGAGTAGGAAAGCCTCACAAAGAGAATGCGTGCCCTACCTCCAAGTGTTATGTCTCAAACTTGTCTTTGTTAAACAAGCACAGTGCACAGGTGCTTTACGGAAATGCAAAGGGCTTTTTGGCTGAGGAAAGCTAGTAAGACTGCCAGCCTGAAGTTAGCAGTCACCTCGTTTAGAAAAAATGGCACCTCCTTCTAACGAGCTCCGGAGAACCCAATTAACAGCGTAACTGGAAGAGGCTGCCTTGCTGGCAATGTTTCAAGACGGTAACAAATGGGTTTTCTACATAATGTCTGCTTGTTCGGGGAGGTTTGGACTTACAGCCTATGGCATTTAGGTCCTGGGGTTTGCCTCATACAGGTTGATCTCCACAGCTGGACCAGGTTCCTCAGAGCACCCACCAGCTCCTCGTGCGTGAAACCCCTCTGAGCAAACACCAACACAGCACAGGCTGCTGCTTAACACCAGCAGCACAGCTTTCCAAACTCCCCTCTCCTTTCCCCCTCCAGCGGGCTGCTCGTGTTCACCTCAGGCCTTCCACAACAAAGCCCCCTTTGCACGGATCGCCGTGCACTTTGACAGCCCCAAGGCGCTCTCTGGGGCGCCTGTCCCGGCTGGGACCGCCACCTCAGCCTTGACTCACCCTTCAACGAAGCCAAACTCCTCCGTCAAGCCTGACAGGGAGCCCCAGCACCTACCGGGCAGCGCTGACAGCCGCAGCCTCTCCGCTCCCTCAGAGCCCCGCCGCTGCCTCCATTAGGTGCCTCGCCCCGCCGGCTGCCGATCTCCAGCGCCGCGCAGCACCTGGGGGTCAGCCGGGCGTCAGGGCGGCCCCTGGTACCGCAAAAGCCCCCGGCACCGCAAAACCCCCCGGCAGGGCTGGGGACATGGCCCCGCTCCCCTCCCACCGCCACACCGAGCGCGTGTGTGTATATATAGAGGGGGGGGGAGCCCGGTCTCGGCTGGCTCCGTCCCGTTTCAAGGCACGGAAAGCGAAGTTGCTCGCCCTGCCCGTGTGCCCCCCATACCCCCGGCTCTGTCACAGCCCAACCGCGCCCCGTTCCCCCCTCACAGAGCCGGGGAAGGGGTGCTCGCAGCCGCCCCTCTCCTCAGGGCCGGCCGGGGGAGCGCCTCGCCTTCTCCCCGGGGGTCTCCCGTGGCCGCCTGGGGTCGCCTCCCGCAGCCGCCTCGCCCCCCTCTCCTCTCAGCCCCGCCGCCTGCCTCCTCCGCCGCCGCCGCCATTTTGTGTCTCCGGGAGTCGTCCGCCGCCGGCGGGGTGGGTGCTGAGCCGTCGCCAAGTCCCAGCTCCGCCGGCCGCCCGGGCCCTCGCCTCGCAGCCCGCGGCACCCACTCGCATCCTCCTGGCGCCTCGCAGCTTCCCCCCCCGTCCCCGGGAGGGTTTGAGAGCCGGGCAGGGCCAGGCAGCGGCGGGCCGCGGTGCCTCAGCCTCCCCCGGCAGGGAGCGGGGCGGAGCCACTCCGCCCGGCAGGCGGCGGCCGGCCCGGCTCGGCTCGCCTCGCCTCGGCTCAGGGCATAAAGGCGCTGAGGGCGCCCGGCTCCCCGACCTCGGCTTCTTCTCCAGCCCCGAGTTCCCCTCAGGTGCCCGCTGCTGAGGGAGGAATGCCCTCCGGGGCTGGCTGGGACACCCCCAAAACCTTTGGAGAAAAAACAAACAAACAGCGAACAAACAAAAAACCCACCCCCAACCCCCTTTTTTTCCACCTCCAAGTTGAATAAAGAGGAGCTCTTCCTTCAGTACGTGTCCAGATATCTTAGTCTACGCTTCGCTTTAACTCCCACTACGTACTTTTCTTCAATACCGCTGCTTTTAGCAATGTTTTTACCTCAGACGCTAAAAGTTGATCTTTTCCCCAAGTCAGAAAAAACAGAATGGGGCTTCTGGGAACCCTTAGCTGTGACAGCTGTTCATGTCCAACTGAGATTTACACCTTTATATATATTTAACTGTGAAGGTCTTCTTCTCTCCAGACTAATAACGGGGAGAAGTTTGCCCAAAACTTTGAAGAGCAAAAGTTTTGATGCCAGGAACGCTCCTGCTTCCTCGTTGCCTGTCATTCCCTTTTAAGTATGAAATTTTCCAGTTGCAATGCAATGAGCTGACTGTGGTTCCAGAGGTAAAGATGCATTTAGGATACCAGGTTTTCAACATCGTCTTGAAGTGGATAAGAAGAAACACATTTTTGCCTCAGTGATATTTTTTTTTCCTCTCCTTTGCCTGGAGATGCAATGAAAGCTTCCTGTTGTCCGCTCACCACAGGCATCTTCTTCACGGTAGCTTTTTAAATACAGTGCTAACAACACAGCTCTTTGTTCCCTTCTGTACATCTACTGAAACGCAGATTAGGTGCCAGGCGTAGGTCAGTCTTGGAAAAAGCTGCCACCCCTAACACACTGACGGAAACGTCGGCATTGAGTTGCACCTGGCTCACGATTTGCCAGTGTTTGCCTAGAAAGCTCCATGGTTTATATAGCATAGATAGATCCTGAAACAATTGAGAAAAGTTAGACTTGGAGCACTGTGTCCAGCAGTTCTGGGCTCCCCAGTACAAAAAAGACAGGGGTCTCCTGGAAAGAGTCCAGCAGAGGGCAACAAAGACGATAATGGGGCCTGGAGCATCTCCCCTGTGAGGAAAGGCTGAGAGACCCGGGGCTGTTCAGCCTGGAGAAAAGACTGAGAGGGGATCTCCTCAATGTGTATAAATATCTGAGATGTGGTGGACAGAGGGATTTGGCCAACCTCTTTTCAGTGGTTTGTGGGGACAGGACAAGGGGCAATGGCCACAAAATGGAGCCCAGGAAGCTCCGCACCAACATGTGAAAGAACTTCTTCACGGTGAGGGTGACGGAGCACTGGGACAGGCAGCCCAGGGAGGTTGTGGAGTCTCCTTCTCTGGAGATATTCAAGGCCCATCTGGATGCCTACCTGGGCAACCTGCTCTAAGGAACCTGCTTTGGCAGGGGAGTTGGACCCGATGATCTCTGCAGGTCCCTTCCAACCCCTACAATTCTAACAAAAAGGACTGGTTCATATTCATACTGGTGCCACAGTGGTGGAAGACGCTTATTAGACTGGCCTAGAAATCTGAAGTAATGTGCTCAGGAGTGCTAGCTAGTATCCCAAAAACTCAGCCCTGTAGAATGCAGTCACGGGAGAAAGATGACAATGCACTTACAACAGATTAGGAAAAAAGCTAGGAAGCAGAAATGGATATTTTTATGGTGTACTCTTTTGAGCACCTCAGAAGTTCTTGTCACCTGTCTTGTCTGTGATTCCTCAACTTCATGTTCATTATATAAAGGATTTCTCAAAAAGTCATTTTAGAGAACAAGAAAAGCAAACCATATACACAATCCCATTAAAAATGTCAAGCATAGATAAAAAACATCATACGATGGGTGAGCAATGTCTGACGGGTAGGGCTCAGAGGGTTATGGTAAATGGGGCTACATCAGGCTGGTGGCTGGTCACCAGTGGGGTCCCCCAGGGCTCCGTTTTAGGGCCAGTTCTTTTCAATGCTTTTATAAACAATTTGGATGTAGGACTAGAAGGTGTTTTGAGCAAATTTGCTGATGACACTAAACTTGAAGTTGTTGACTGTTGAGGGTGGAAAGGCCTTGCAGAGAGATCTGGACAGATTGGAGAGCTGGGCGATCACCAACCGCATGAAGTTTTACAAGAGCAAGTGCCGGGTCCTGCACCGGGGGACGGGGCAACACTGGTTATATGTACAGACTGGGCGATGAGATGCTGGAGAGCAGCTCTGCAGAGACGGATCTAGGGGGGTCGTGGTTGACAGCAAGTTGAGTATGAGCCAGCAGTGTGCCCTGGCAGCCAGGAGGGCCAACCATACCCTGGGGTGCATCAAGCACAGCACTGCTAATCGGTTGAGGGAGGTGATTGTCCTGCACTGCTCCGCGCTGTGCGGCCTCACCTCGAGCACTGTGTGCAGTTCTGGGCACCACAGTACAAAAAGAACATTAAACTGTTGGAGAGTGTCCAGAGAAGAGCTACGAAGATGGTGAAGGGCCTTGAGGGGAAGACATATGAGGAGCGGCTGAGGGCACTGGGCCCGTGCGGCCTGGAAAGGAGCAGGCTGAGGGGAGACCTCATCGCGGTCTACAGCTTCCTCATGAAAGAATCATAGAAACACAAGGTTGGAAAGGACCCACAAGATCATCTAGTCCAACCATCCTTCTATTACCATTACTACCTATTACTAAAATAGCAGTAAGCACAAATGAAAGCTTAAGAACACTTTCTATTACTATAAAAATAAATAATTTGTAATACATGGTTAGTAATATTTAGCAAACAGTGTGCTACCACCATCACAACGGCCTATTACCCCTTCTAGCTTCAGAGGCATCCTTACACATCCAAAATAGAGAGGAGGATATAAACTATATGGATCTCTCTCAGCAGTGGTTTCACAACAATTAGAAGGAAGAAACAGTTGCTGAGAAGCCACAACAAGCTCAAGTTAATTTCTGGACTTTGAATAATTACTCCTTAAGTTCTCTCTCTCTCCATACAGTAGAGCACGCTCCTGACTAACTTGTACAGTGCACTCTGAATAGGAGAGATTTGTTTGCCTAAGCTAAAGGAAGAAATAGAAAACCAAGAAAGCTACTTAACTTTTAACACTTAAATTAAATGTTAAGTTACAAAAGTTCACAGGCCATGAGATAACATAAATAAATCCCTTCTCGAGCTAAAAGATCTCATTTTTTTTTTCAGGAGCGGCCTCCCTGAATCTAAATAATCCTCTCACAGGCAGAACAGAGTGTCCGTTCTAACTCTTTATCACATGTGGAAGAAGAGATCGAGATGACCAGTGCCTAAAAAAAAGAGGCACTCTCTTTTCAAGGCAGACTGATCGGCACAACAAATTTCATCTGTTCTCAAGCACAAGCAACTCTAAGATAAATGGGTTCAAGGATCTTCAATGTGAAGAGTGAATATCCAAGCGTATACTGGGAACACCTGACTTGGACCATGGACGCCTCACACAGATTTCTGAGGAGTTCGGACAACTCCGAAATCATCTTTTACAGGAAGAGACCAGAGAATTTGACTCAGTGTAAAACTGGCACAGGCAGAAATCTCCCCAATTACAGATGCTCAAGCGCATTAGTTAAAAAGAGATTAGAGTGTGACTAGAGAGAAGTCTCAAACTCTTGTTATATACTTAAATTTCTCTCCAAGGATGGAACAACTGCTATCACCGTGCATGACTGGCTGTAGAGGGAGAGAGCGAGTGAAAGACTTAGAAAAGCACCTTCCCTTCGTAGTCCTCCCGCTCCCAAAATGGTTCCCAAGGAAAACTACTGACAGACTAAGGTTAACTGCTTTGAAAGGGCTGTGTGGGTGGACCCATTGTCTTCAAGTTCAAGCTTTTTCCTGCAGAAACTGCCAACAGTTATGCCAAATATAACAATTGTTTTGCAAGGTGGATAAACGTCTTCCAGACTGAAAGGGAGAAGTCGTACTGTTGTTGTCTGTGCACAGACAGCTAAGCAGTGAAGAGCAATGCTAAACAACCACGATACCCCAGAACACACAAATACTGCGTAACAGTGACAGAAAGTGCTAGCATTCAAAACAAAAATTACCTCCACCAAATCGGTTTTGTCGTAGTCTTCTCTCTGGTTGTAAATACACTGATTAATGACGCCATATACTTTTTCCAGGTGATAAATGTCAAATCCCTTCGTTATCTCAGTGACAAAGCATAACAATTTCTGAAGACAACAATGGAGCAAAACAACAACTTTGAATACGCTCTATATGTTTTCGGAGGTTGAACAGTAACAATACAAATGAGAGCCTACTTTTTCTTACGCTATTAAATAAAATGTGACACTTCAGAGAACAGATTAAATATCCCATGAGATTTCAGCAGGGAAAATGAGTTAATTTTTCATATTTCAGAGAAAGGAAAGGCTGAAATTTCGGACAATCTTTTACTACTAACCAATCTATCACATCAGTGGTTGTAATTGCAAGTCGACTGCTCCCAAAGCAGCAGGGAATGACACGATCCTCTTTGTAGGACAGCTGCTGCCACAGCAAAGCCACTGTTGCATTTCATTAGAGAAGCATTGCAGCAGCGTGGGGCACTGTAAAAAGGCTGCAGATCTTGTAGATACAGCTGTGCCAGCTGGAAAAGGAAGCACCCTTAGGTGATTACCTTTACCCACGTGTGCCATGCCTACAACTCTGCTGGCAGAACAGATTGCTCAAACGCCCAGAGCAAAGGTGGATTAGTTTGCTCAATCCTACCTTTAAATTCAGGGGTGGGTAAATAGCAAAGCGACTGCTTGTAGCAATCACCTCTCTCTCACACAGTCATTTCTATTACCAAAGATGCAGAGATGATAATCTCTGGCACAGCAACAGTGACAAGCTAGTGGCAGCACCTTCTTCCACTGCCACAGCTGTCCACTACCTGTGTGAGCCTGCAAGCATGTAGCTTTAGGGAGCAGCCATACCAAATGGAAATACTACTGCCCCCTGGAAATAATGCTGCTTATCATCTTATCAGCAAACTCTGCCTCCTTCATGTATATATATATTTATATATATATATATATATACACACACACACACAATATAAGAAATTCTAATACTGCACTTTCAAGGAATTTCAGAAAAGTAGTCACTTCTCCATGGCTAGCTAGTTTACGTCAACCTGCTAACTTCAGGTTTAATATCATCACTGCAAGAAATAAAGATCCTTTTCAGGTTCTTAATACATCAAAGCATGAAAAAAAATCCCCAAATAAAAGCCCTCAAACCCATCATAAGAATTATGAATCATTAAAATGATATCCATAATAGTACTAGCAGGTTGTCAGTGTGGTATTTTAAAATTCAGCAAGGCCTTTTGTCTTAAAAATTAGGCAAAGAATCTGTCTCCTAAACTACAGATGACCAGAAGCAAATGGTAGCCTACAGAAATCTCCATGAGGTGTGGAAACTAAACAGTCACAGTGCATTACAGGCTGAATTATTTCACTATCTGTATGTCCTTCCAATTAATTGTTTTAATTGGCATTGGTTAACAATGGGCTTAATTTGCAATTTTACATGACGCAGGAATATGTCCTATTTGAGCATTAAAAAAAAGCTGAAATTAGACATACTTTGAGCTCATAGCGATCCACAATAACTATGTAGTCTGTCTCCGTAGGGACTTGTACAGTGTTCTCATCACTTACCTGTTGTTGGTCTTCTTCCCAAGAACGTTCAGGAGTCACCGCTTGAAATGCCCAGGAATCTGGAAGGACACAGATTTCTTCAGTCAGGTTTTCTGTTTATCTAGAATACAGTCTCAGTGAAGTATCCTGTACCTGCCAAACAGTCTCTTTCTACAAATACAGAGACAGAATTGTTATCGTCTTCACTGAGAAATACTTGGCTTCTCCCTTCTTTCCAGCTAAAGTCACTGCTCCACAAAAATTAGAAACTAAGACAAAAAAAGCAAACAAAAATACCCACAAACAAACCAAAAGCACTAATGAAAAGCTTAATAGTGGAAAAAAATAGTCATGTTGCCAATTCAGGTTAGGGAACACATCTTAGAGTACAACATTAGGGCTTAAGTCTCCTATTCCACATGTTACTCTGGATCCACGCATCTTGAAGTGCAGCTTTTTCACCTAAGCTGCTCGTTATTGGAAAGCACCTCGTACAATAAAAGAATGTCAGTGACTGCTGGCTTTCAGTTAGGTACCATTAGAAAAAAAACAGACTTCAGAATCAAAAAAACAGCACCTACAGAAACATGCGGGCTTGGCTTGCACAATTAGAGGAGCAACATCATTACGGAATAAACTGTGTGATGACTTTTGAGAGCTGTAACAGAAAAAATAGAGTGAAATTGAAGGCTAAAGCTAATAAATAGTGCAATCCTCCTCAGCAAGAATAAGGTGCTAAAGGATCCGTTGGACTTCTCCCTTACCATTTGAACTTGGATTTTCATTAGTTATAGTTCCCCATCTTGGTGGGGAATATTCACAAAGCTTAGCACTTTCCTTTTCAGTGTTAAGTTTTACTTGACATATGTCAGAAACACGTTTGTCCACAAACTCTTCTTCATCACTATCGTTTTGGTCATCTGTTGGTACTCTGTTCTCTGTATCGAATTGAGAACTCCTTCTTCGCTTTGCTGCAGCATGCGCACAGTTGTTCCTTCTGCACTTTCTTTCTGACGCACCTACAAAGAGACAGCATAAAAAAGTAATCCAAAACATAACCAAAAGAATTCTTTCTTCAAAATCCATTATCTTCATCTTACTTGACTGACAAGGAAAACAAAGGAACTGAGCTACCACTGCCTACATATGCTGAGAAAAGAGTTGAAAGTTAATGGGGTCAGTTTGCTATTAAGATTAAAAACAAGCAAACAAACCACACACACTGCTATGGAATTTCATTCACTAAACAGTCACTTTCAGGATTTTACATGCTGAGGATTCTTACTTTGGATTGGCAGTATTAATACAACGTGAGGTTATTTGATAAAGTCACTGTCTTACTGCATGAACTAATACAGATGAACATCATAAAAGCCTCTGGAAATAAGCTCTCCTTCGAGTCTGGTATCAAGCTGAAGACTTCAAAAGCTGAATACATGTTTGGAAGAGATTAATTAATGAGACAATTTTAAGGGAATATTCAAAGGAGAAAAAACGTGAAGACTTATACCTCGTATGCTTCCTGATTCGGTAAACCTTTTGTGAAAAAACAAACTTTGTGGTTTTGCCCAACATTCGTAGTATTCATATAGTATTGCAAAAGGATATGGGTGGAGTCCATGGCAAAATTCCCACTCTCACTAGTTAGACTTCCCTCCTTCAACTGGAAATCATAGTATGAGGTAGCTAAGATTTTAGCATTTGGGGAAGGGAGGGGTGGAGTGGGGGTAAAAATACCATTTTGCATAATTAAAAACTAGTTAAGTATTCAGAAACTGCCATCCACAACATTTTTTACCTCAAGAATTAGCAATTTAGGGGCGACTAAATGGCAATTGGGCCGTCAAAGTTTTTGTTTGTTTGTTTTGTTTTATTTTGTTTTTTGTTTTTTTTGTTTTTTATATTGTAAACCAACTTTCTTTGAACTTTAATTCATAACTATATTGAATGGATGACCTCTGGATTTCTCTCTCACATTTTGAAGTAAATTTGAAAACAAAATACCTCTGGCATAAAGAGCCAGGCATCAGAGACACCTGTTGCGCCTCAAGGACAGAGAAGGTATGAATGACAAGAGCAGCTGAATAAAATGCAACTTACCATTAGAAATGGGTGTACTGGCATCTACAGGTGCCGCTGTCATCGCCTCATTTTCATTACTCTCTTCATCTGGTTTGTCGTCTTCAGTAGCAGGGTTCTGCTGTGGTGACTTGGAGTTGTCACATGGAGCACATGCTGGAGAGGTGCGACCTTGCATTAAAGAATAGATACCAAAGATCTTCGTTGTGCATTTTCAGTTACAAATGCAGAGACAAGTCTTAAAATCCTTAGCGTTAAAGCACGTACCTCTTTTCTCACGAGATTCTTTAATTTGTTCACAAAGTCGTCCAAACTCTGTATCCATTTTGTTCCTCACCATTGAATATGCAGTGTCTTGCAAAACATAGGCTCTGTGACAATCTGAAATTTTACAGACTTTAACTGAATGTTGTCTACCAACCAATGAAACTGTTTTGATCACAGAAAAAAATTGCTTTCTTCATAGGTTGGTTCCGAAAGGTTATCTCAGTGAATATTTTCAGCATATCAACATAGAAGTTAATTAAAACAAAAGCACTAGTTCCTTGGGAACATTTATATCACAATTCCATGCCCAAGTAGCAAAATGATAAAATATTTACAATGTGGTAAGAGATGTTCTCTGTGGATGTCCAAAATCATCGAATCCATCCAAAGTCTATTGTCCGCACACAGCATTTATCCATCTATACGTTTGACAGATTTTTTAAACTAGGGCTAAAAAGCACATCCTCACTTGTAGATCTTTGATCTGGGTAGTACTCTAAGGCATTGTTACAGATTAGATCGATGTCCTTCAGATAGTCTCCTGCAGCGGGGTACTGGCACGAGTCAATTTGAGTCAGAACTGTTAAAAGATCCATCGGCTCTTTAATCCTTGTGGCATAGTCAGGTACCTGCAGATCAAATACAAGCATTCAGAGGTTTTCTTAACCTTGCACACTGTCTACCAAAATTACTCTGAAAACTTTAAATAAACGACTTCCTAAAAACCCTGAACATTTGCGATGCATCAGAAGATGCTGAAATTAACCAGTTTGCTTCTCAAAAATGGAAGGGCTCTTTCAACTGGCATTAGAGCTGCTAGGAGAGGACAACAAGAAGTAGGGAGGTCAGAAGCACGTGCATGGTACAGAAGAAACACTGAGGGTGGGAGATTCATTTCACTTTGCTTCAGAAAATCACAACAGTGAAAGCTGAGTAAGCCATCCGACATTCTTTTTGCTGTCAACATTGAGGAAAAGGTGCATAAATTGCACCTGTGAAGTACCTATTGCAGGCATCTACTTTAGAATGAGATAACTGGGCCCAGAGGTGCTGATTTCTTCCCTCAGACCATAAGAGGAGCCTAATGACTAGTTCAGATGAAGACATACGTATCTGTCTAGATTTTTCACAGCTCAAGAACCTAGGAGAAAAGGGGAAGAAAAGCCAGTGGATGCCCACGTGAAGAGGCCTTTGCTGATCCGCAGGTATAGTCAAGTTACACCTGTCTTTGAAATATACGCCCCTAGTTTAGGCTTATCTAATCAATTAAGGAGAAAAAGGGATCTAAGCAGCCTATTGGAGGAAAAAGAAAACACACTGCACTTATGGTTGATTCCTCTTGAGGAGTTCCAGATGAAACAGAGAACAGGATCTCAAAACTTATTTTTACAAACTGCTGCTCCTATTCCTGTTCCCACAGGAACTGACAGTCCAATAAAGGGCTTTAGACTTCATTAAAGTAGTCCTGTAAGTACTGTTTGTAATTATAAGGAAAGATCTCTGTGCTTTTCAGTGCTGTGACATGCCTACATATCAAAGCCTTTTCACGAACAGACTGTGTTGGCATTTGGACTGGCTTCTTAGAATGAAACCAGGGCTTTCAGCGAATAATCCGATAAGAGACATCTGAGAGTCAGCAGAAGTAAAAGCACTGCCTCTGCTTCTTGCAAAATCCTAATAGTGCAGCCCTAAAAACAAAGTTGAACCTTCCCCAAAACGCTGAGAAATACGAACGCTGAGAAGTTACAGACACACACAGATCAGCACTAGTTTACCTTCTGTGGGTCAACGGGCTTTGCAAATTCCCTGAAACGTCTGTCAGTGGCAAGTCTGTGAGTAACGTCCCTCAAGAAAATTCTAAGTTCACGCAAGGCATCCTCCTCTTCCTCCTCCAGCATCCCTACTTCTTCCTCTTGTGGCTTCTGAGGCTCAGCTGGTGGTGCTACAGGCAGGACTTCCAATGTCCGATCAACTTCAATTAACCAGGAAAAATTAGCCAATTTACAGTACTCAAATACAAGCATATGACAAAATTACTGACAGAAAATGACCGCCAAAGCAAATCCCAAAGAGCTAGTAACTTCGATAGGAAAGTTTTAGATGTACTTCTTATATCCTCCTCACCTGTTTTCTTTACAGGAGGCTTAGCCACTTGATTTAGAATTAGGTCCTCAAAAAAAGCTGCTCTCTCTGCCCTACCAGGCAACTCAATATTGCACACTTCTCCAAATTCCTTATTAAATAATTTTTGGATCTAAAGCAGAAGGAGGAAAGACATTTCAGATTTAAGGCCACAAAAACTCATCTTCTATTCCAAAAAGATGAGTACCTTTTAAAATGAATAATAACCTGAAGAACACAAACTGAAAAAAGTTATCTTCCTGGCCTTAAATGGCTACATTTTCACAGGCTGGCATGGCAAATTCAAATATCACCTTTAAGAATCACCTGTAGAATTAAATCTTGGTGAAGGGATTGTACGCTACACTGATAAAGTAATGGCTTTCACCACATCCAACATCGCTTCCTTTGTATTTACTGGCCCTGCTGCATCCTTTACTTAGAACCTTTATGGCTATAGAGGGAAGAGAAAGGCTTCAGCAGACAAGTGAGGGCTTTTTGCTGAGTTTTTATTTCTCTACCAAAAGGTGTCTGAAGTAGCTAGTACCTCTACATCTTCCTCCATTTTCAATTTCTAGTATTAAAAGGTAGGTAAGGAATTTCACTACTTATTTTAGAAGGAATTTAGAACCTGTACAAAAACTTCTGTGGGAACTCAAGCACTTTCAAAGCAGTTGATAATAAACACATCTAGGTAAGACCTGTTCTCTTCCCCCAGTAACTGAGACAAAATAATCGGAATGAGAACAGCGTGTTCCTGTTTTGGGCACCTTCCCTTAATGTAAACTCTCAGAAGTCAATGAAGTTCTGCATGTACTTTTACTACAGTTTATTTAGGAATACAACTAGAATTCCATTCCAAAGTTACTTGAGCAGAAATTGGAACTCAGCTTTCCAGCTTGGAAAGCTTTGGCCTATATGAAGAAAGAAACTGATTTTTTTTTTTTTTTTTAATCAAAGTGTTTCAATTCTCTACTAAATTGCATTATTAGCAGTTTACCCAACATAGCATGGAATGGCAGACTGTCAGAAGAAATCTCTTCAGTAAAAACATCTTCTTGTCATTTCAAGCACTGCATATTCTTGACTGAACCACTTTGTAGCCACCAGAATTATTGTATTAATTTATTATTTGCATGCATGAGAAGGGGGTGAAAGTCACTTGCTTGACTCAGAAAAAACCTTAAGCAGATGCTTTCACAGTATTCTTTTTCTCTAAGCAAATTTTAAGTGATTTGTTAGGGTGCCTGAGTAATAACAGTAGGCATTTAAGAAAGCGCAGCATTTTGATGCTGAAAGCATTCATAAATTACAAGACACTGAAGAAATAGTAAGAAAAGTATTGACAAATACCTCTTCTGGGAGATCTGAGTGACGTACATCAGACGTAGCAAGCAGCAAAACAGGCGAAAATGCTGGAAGAGTTAGAGTTAGAAAAGTAAGTTTCAAGGCAGGTCCAACGTTGTCCCACCATAAATGGATATCTGGGACATAAATTATGCTTGGTGCTGTCTTCTGAGCATTTCGGATCAGCTAGTGAAAAGGAAAGCTTGGGTAAGAAAACTAAAACACGTAGAATAACCTGTTAATACATAGCTACATAGCCACCTGACTGCCCCATGAAAGGAAACTATGTGAACAGAGTGGCAAGCATCCTTTCACATAAGGAATTTCTCTGTGCACCCTTTCAGATTACCAGTATTCGAAGAACTCTAGTCAGAAGATGGGAAGGATATATTCAGGCAGTGGCTAGACACCGTAGCTATATGGCCACAGCCACAATCATCGCATAACAAAGAAAGGAAATGTCCCTCTTATGGGACACATCAGTATTCAGTCGTGTAACATGTCTGTCCTTACTTGTATGGCTCTCAAATGTTCCCACTAACGGTAAAAATATTTAAAGGTAGTGATGCCAAACAATAAAATGGATTTCCTGCCTAAAAGTAAAAACACCAGATCTGTTTAGTTTTTCTAGTTAAAACCACATCAGCGTGCAAATGAAGTGTTTAGTGAATGTTAATGCTTTTATTGCACATACTGCAACGGCACAAGTTGTGTATGTCCGCGTGAAAACAAAATAAACAGAAGCCCCAAACCTTGGTTGCCTTACTAATACAATTTAGAAGAAGGCTACAAAAAGTAGCCGACATGCAGTCTGATACAGAGCCATCTACTGGGAGCACACAGTCTTCGGAGGCAATGAGAACTACTTTCTGGATCCCAGGGAGATGAGCAGCATTTCTTTCCACAAAGAGATGTTTATTAGCAACACCGCCCAGCTTCCTGAGCTGCTAGCAACATCATCACTGTAAAATTGGGTATGGAAAATGTGGACATGTACAACATCCAGATTGTTTGTGGTTTTGTCTAAAAGAAAAGGGGATTTTCAGACAGAAGCAAACATCCCAGCACATTAAAACAACGCCACCTCCATTACCAATGAATTTTGCTCACCTTACTTGCAACTCGATTGATCCTTTACATACAGTCAGTGAATCCAATGAGAATAAAAAGAAAAAAGGTACCTGTCTGCAGATCTCTTCTGGCGGTGCAACGTTTGTAAGCAGAACAGAAAGGTCCAGGGTGTGAACGGGAAACTTCTCCAAAGCGTGCAACACCACGGGTGCCACGTAAGAAACCTGGCCGTACCCTTCTTTTCCTACTATTAGCAGACGGGGCCGGCGTGATGTTGGTTCGCAGAAAGCACTCCTAGAACAAGAGTTAAGAAAACAAGTTTATAAATGAGGTGCTGAATAGACACACACAGATGTTCCAAGTAATTTTCCTATAGACTTACTTTTCCATCCCCAAATAATCCAAATGGTAGCGGTACATTAAATACACGTAAGATTTCCAGTTAAGTTATTCAGTCATTCCAATTGTTTCATCTTCTTCCCTTGTGTTTCCTATTCTTTACTGAACCAAGACTGCAAATTAATATCCCTGCAATCTTGCTTTACTACTAGGAAATAAATTTGTGAGGAGCATTTGTTTCCCCACTACAATCAGGCTGTACCTTTGCTGGCTTAAATCAAAGATGCTAGAGACTTAGCCTTGCTCTAGAGGACAGAAAATCTTCTGGACAGCACAGCAATAGAAACTGAGAAAAATAACTGATCCAGCTGTGACAACATGATCTAACTTTCCAACAGTGGGCTTGCATGACTTCCATACTAAAATACCACAAGATTAACACAACTTGGTGGCTTAACAAATAAAGACACCATTCAGATTTTTCTCAAGGTGTTTTAACAAGCCATTTCTCAGTTTTCTTTCTGCTACATAATTCACCATTGGTTTAAGAATCCTGGAAAACAGAAGGGCAAAAGGTGGCAACACAAACCCATAAAGTTGGGGTATTTTTAGCTAAAAGGACAGACAGGACATTTATGTGGTCTTGAGTCTTTCAAAGAATGCCATGGATTAAGTCAACGTGTTCTGGTAGTCTACGGATCACTTTGGCTTAGGAAGACAAGCCTGGGCTTTTCAATTTGGTCATTCAGAGCAACTTCATTACCACTTTAGTCCCTTCACCCTTTCTCCTTGTGAATACCAAGCACCCCTTCAACACACAAACTTGATGTTACCCCTTCGTCTACCACCCCTCGCACTTTTAACAGCTGGAACTGTTTACAAAGACTCAGCAGTCCTGAGAATCTAAACATAACAGGGATCTATCTTTCTTTACCTGCTGAAACAGAGGCGTTTTTTTCTCTGGTCCGTCAGGCATTCCCTCTTTTAATTCATCTCCAGAAACCAAGGATGCATCGTCATCACTGTCGAACGTATCATCTTGTAAAATAGGATTTAAATGGTCTGAAAGACAAAAGAGGTTTGTTAACTTTCCTGAATAGCCTTTGTCTCGTTCTCTTACATGAATACAGCTTCTAAATCAGTGCCAAAACCCTTTCTTCATTTGAGAGCACACACTGAAAGCTATTTCCTAGAGTTCATCCCACCACAGATCTAAGGAGATGGCACAAGGCCCTACAAAGCTGTACTAAGTCCCACTGATGTGTACGTATAAGGTACGCTACTCTTGGTGATTTTTTTCTCCCCCTTAGAATAAAGGAGATTACAAACAATTTCCGCAGTTGCTAAATAGCTAAAAAACAAACAAACAAACAAACAAACAAAAACAAAAAAAAAAAAAAACAAAAAAAAACAAACAAAAAAACAAGACCATTTCTTTCTGGAGGAGGTTCCCACAATGAAAGCACGGGGATTAAGGATGTGATGGCCACAGAATTCCATTCATCTAGTAAATATCAGTGCTAATTGATCTCACGTGCACATGTATAGTACGATCTACAAACATTTAAATTAGGAGACTGGTTAAAAATGATGATAGCTAAAACAATATTTAGCTTAGACCAGTTATACTTGTATCCTGGTCCCGACATTCTTCAGAAAGGAATTAGAAACATTGACCTAGAAATGCTTCCCCTCCAAATATCTGAGTTTTGATTTTTTAAAGAAAAATAGGTGCCTTATACTTCAAACCTCAAGTCAACCTCTACAAATGCTAATTATCTTAGCTGCCGTCAGAAGCAGGATGCTTCAGTAGAGAACGCATCGTCCTTTACTGTGTATTGAGTCATTCAGGGCTTCCATTTGGCATTTCAGTTTCGAATCCAGAATAAAACCTATGCGTTATCTTCCAGACATGCCCAAAAGAAAGACATGCACATGCAAATAATAAAATTCTACCATCATTATGTCTGAAAGGTTTAAGTTGATTGCACAAACCACAAGTTTTTGCTTTAGCAGAATTATAAAGAAGTGGATGCTGTGGTTATACCTTGCTGTCGGTCCTCCTTTAGTGCGAGCTGTGCATGCGGGAAGATCTTCTGCACAACTTGTAAAATATTCGCTCCTGATCTTTTAAAAAGTGGCTTGAAAATGGGTGATAGTGCTTGTCCGGGTGAAGCCACGATCCTGTTTGATGCCGGAACAACCTTCTTCAGAGCCATGAAAAAGTCCTTTGCTTTTATTTTAATAGAATTAACGTCTAGTAGCAACTTCTCCCTACTTGCATAAATCTGAGGATAGCATCGACGTAGAGAGCACAGCGCAGCTTCAGTACATAAAGATTTGATATCTGCACCACAGTATCCTAACAAACAAAAATCAAACGTTACATAAGTCAAGGCCCAGGTTTACAACATGCA
This sequence comes from Anas platyrhynchos, assembly GCF_047663525.1. Taxonomy (NCBI): domain Eukaryota; kingdom Metazoa; phylum Chordata; class Aves; order Anseriformes; family Anatidae; genus Anas; species Anas platyrhynchos. The sequence goes on from NC_092610.1 coordinate 9,785,692, forward strand.
ACATTTAAACAATTTGTAATGCCAAAACCAAACAGGTTAACAGGGAATTCAAAGTGCTACCGCTCTGCAGGGAAGTTTCATGTTGCTCACTGCCTGATACCCTGCGCTTATGCAGCTGAAGCAGACTCCTCATCAAAAACTATACTCTTGAGGAAGATGCCCCAGAACCATTTAACGTTTTCAGACAACAGAAAGAACGACAACAAAGAGTAAATAGATGAAAGCATCTAACTCTGATTGCTATGAAGGCGTGCCAGCTGCCTCGTTGACTAGTTGTGCAGCAAGGCACAAGAGCTTGGGTACTGCCTGGTACAAGCTAAGGTTCTTTACAACTTGCTCACAAGCAAGAATCCATTTTGGTTTCAGTCTTACCAATGCATTTCTCAGCTAGTTCATCAAGCAACATGTCCGGTGGCTTAGGGGTCCAGTCACGAGTATGAATCTTGAAAATTTCTTTTCTAGCCTGGAAGCAAAATCATTGCGTTTTAGCTTGTCCCAAGTTTTCCTTAAAAATACCAAGAAGAAACAAACAAACCAAAAAGCAAACAAACAAACAAAAAAAAACCAGTCCTTCCTCAAAACCCCTCATCTATTAATACACTTTTCTTACTTGCTCAACTTTCAAGTATTTTACAGTTATTTAATATACACTCTGCATTTTCAACCAGGAAATTGAATATTTCTTATTTGTTATACTGAACTTTTTCTAGGAACCTACAATGAAAGAAAAGGCATTTATAGCTTCAATAACAAGTTTCCAAACTACGAGACCTAATGACCCAGAGGAAAATACTGTAATGAAAAATTTATCCAGAAACATTTCTTTGTTGTCCAAAAATCTTCTCTAAAACTTAGCAAGCTTTCATTGTGACAGTCTCATTACTTCATCACATTTGCTTTTCAGTCAGTAAATGCACAGAAAGCACTTCTGGCACAATGCTTCAAATTGCTACAATTACTATAAAGAAGAAAATAATTATGACTCAAACTACTACCACCAATCCGGGGCACAATCAAATGCAAACACGTCCCCTATTCATTCAGAAGTGAAGGATTGAGACCAAAAACACAACTTCATGATGAAAACGCCCAAGTGGACTAAATAATTAAGCAAACAGGTACAACTTTGCAGTGTCTCCACATATCACTCTTTTGTTCAAGTTGTCAATTATTTTTTTTTCCTATAAAGTTGGACTTTGCCATGGTAGCACTAACATTCAATTTAAGTTCTCACCTCTTTATTTGGCAAGTTGAAGAGGAACTCTCTGCCAAAGCGTCCTGGTCTTCGTAAAGCAGGATCTATAGAATCCAGTCTGTTGGTAGCTCCGATTACCACGATCTCCCCTCTGTTATCTATGCCATCCATAAGCGTCAGAAGAGTTGAAACAATGGAACTAATAGAAAAATATAATTTTTATTTACTGGTTCAGTAAATTTTATTACATTCCACGTGACTTTCTTGATGCCGGAACAACCTTCTTCCTAGTAGTCATTCAAAAGTGGGAAAAAAATAGTCTACCAAGTCGGGGTTTTTTTTGGTTTGATAATACATCTGCAGACTGGTAAGTCATCAAGCACTTCAAGACTGTTTGATATAATCTCTACAGGAGGAACAGCCAGTGTTGGAAATGAAAAAAAGCAGCCCGTTTCTTCAGAGTCTTAAGCCTATGCTACTAGGAAAAAAAAACAAAACAAAACAAGAGGAGAGGAGAACAACAGCGGGAAATTTACCTATTCTCCAGGTGTTCAATTGCAAAGCCTCCGCTGGAGGATCAACAGCTGTGAATTCAGCGTGCTTAGGAGAAATCAGATCTACGTCTGAACCACAACTATTTCAGCAGTATCACTACCATGTTACTCTGAAGAAGCAGTCAGCACCCTTTCTATGTTAGGAAATAGCTGAACAGAGTCTGTTATTCACGTGAAGTAGTCAGGCAGGTTTCTTTAGGAAGGCTGGGTTTCACTAGAACATTACTAGCCTGTAAGCCTCATGGCATCACCTTCCATCTTGACTGCTAAACCTCCTTGTCCCCTACTATCTTCTTTGCCAAGGTACAGCTGTCCACATTTACTTTTCCTACTTGGCTGGACTGAATTTAAGAAGGGATCTTGCATCTAAGAAAGGGAACAAAAGTTGCTGCCCAGCAGCCTCTGGCTCAGGGAGGAGTGGGAAAGCTCTGTGCAGCCCCCAAGGGCCGTGCAGCAGGAGGCAGGAGGTGCTCCAGGCTCACAGCAGCAGTTCCCTTGCGGCCTGTGCAGGGAGAGGCCCCTGGTGGAGCAGGCTGTCCCCCTGCAGCCCATGGGTCCCCCGTGGAGCAGATCTCCACGCTGCAGCCCCCCTGTGGCTGGAGGAGCCCCCGGTGGAGCAGGTGGCTGTGGCCTGGAGGAGACCGCAGCCTGTGGAGAGCCCCCGCAGGAGCAGGCCCTGGGCTGGACTGGAACAGGCTGTGCTGAGCCTGCTTTGCCCGTGACGCTCCTTGTGGAGTGATCTCCCTGTCCTTCTGGCAGCCCTTGAGCCCTTTCCAGCCTCTTTTCTCCCCTTGGCATTGGAGGAGGGGCAGGGAGAGAGCGCTTGTGCTGGAGCTCAGCTGCCCAGCTGAGGAAAACCACCACGGTTTGCTCTCTCTTGCCGCTGCTGCAGCACGCTGGTAGCAGCCAGCAGCGTCTGTTCTTCGAGCCTCAGCAAGCCCACAGCATCTTCCTTGAAGGGATCCCTTTCCTTCACGCCTGCCAGGCGCCGCCTCCAGAGGCTGAGGGCTTGTGCCCCGTTTGCAAGCGCTTTCTCAGTGCCCCCTTCCCCAGAGAAGGATCCCAGCTGCTTGGCTTCCCTGCCCTCTGCTGCCAGGCTCCCGCAGCTGCTATCCCAGCAGCGCAGCAGCCAGCTGACAATGTGCTCGCCTGGAGGACAGCTGCAATCTTGTCCCATGGCTCGCAGCTCGCCCAGGGATGGGGATCACCTGCTTGCTGCTGCTTTTCTCTCTGCTCTCCTTTCCAACAGCCTCCTGTTCCCTGGGATGGCCCTACCTTGGGGTAGGCTGCCTTGCCTTCCTCTTGCTCCTTCCCCTTCTTGGGAGGACTTTCTGCCCTTCCAAAACGAGATGACTTCTGCATGCATTCCTTCCCCTTGTGTGTATTGGCGCCTGAGACAGCACCGGGGTAGTCCCCGGAGCCAGCTCTTAGGGCCTGTGCCAGGCTTGGAGGGGCTGCAGGGAACATGCCAGGGGCTCGAGGGGCTGCAAGGCGAGTGACAAGGCTTTGAGGGGCCTCAGGTCCCAGCGCAGTGGTTGAAGTCGATGCAGGGAACATCAGAGTTGTTGGAGGGGCTGCAGGTAAAATGCCAGGGGTTGCGGGGGCTGCAGGGTGCTGAGTCACAGCTTTGCATCAGGTCAAGACGCATTTTCCTAGAACCATCCATTTCCTCCTGAAGGGGCTGAATAGCATGGAACGGTCTTCAAAATGCACAGAGCAGACCCCAGCAAACGTAGGGATGCTGCTAGCAAGTAGGGAACTATTTTGTTGCTGTTCTTAACATTGCTTCACAACAACAGATGCAAACATGATAAGATTAAATAATAATCATTATAATTTTATAGTAATAAAACAATGCCATACTGTACAAAACAGTCAATAAAGTGGATTGAATGCAATAAAAATAAAACCCATTTTTCCCATCCCAATGAGTTCCTATCCCCATCATCACTTCCCATCCCACTGATCATTTCCTATCCCAACAACGTCCCAGTTCTGATCCCAAGGCTGAATTCCCAACTCCCACCCACCCATCCAGCCAGCCATGCACCCATTTTCTGCATTTTCAGGTCACAAGACTCTGATGAAGGCCACCTCAGCCTTTTCCCCGAAAAAAAAGCTGCTCTTTATTGTGAAAAACTTCACTTTTGCACAACACTGCAGACCCAGCCAAGATGGTCCTGCAAGACAAGGTGAAACAAACATACAAAGCCCATATGTAAATTGGTTCATCTAAACAAATTCCTACCACAAAATCCTGATCCTCAATCTCAGCACCGATGAAAAAAGAGGATACAGTTCCCTCCTCCAAGGTCCCTCTCTGCCCCTGCTCCCCGTGGGCTCCTCTCCATGGCTGCAACTCCGGCCCGGGGCCTGCTCCTGCGGGGGCTCTCCACAGGCCGCAGCCTCCTCCTTGCCACAGCCACCTGCTCCACCGGGGGCTCCTCCACCCACAGGGGGGCAGCAGCGTGGAGATCTGCTCCATGTGGGACCCATGGGTGCAGGGGGACAGCCTGCTCCACCAGGGGCCTCTCCCTGCACAGCCCGCAGGGGAACTGCTGCTGTGAGCCTGGAGCACCTCCTGCCTCCTGCTGCACTCACCTTGGGGGTGCAGGGCTGCTTCTCACTCCTTGCTCTTCCAGCTTCTGTTGTGCAGCAGTATTTCCCCCTTCTTCCATCTGCTCTCCCAGAGGTGCAAACAACATCGCTTATTGGCTCAGCTCTGGCAAGCGCCGGGGCCCTTTTGGAGCTATCTGGAGCTGGCTGTTGTCTGGACTGTTCTCACAGACGCCATCCCTGCAGGCCCCTGCTACCAAACCCTTGCCACGTAAATCCGATCGAAGTGTATGCAGCAATTACAAAGCCGCTGTGCTTTGGGCTGTCACGATCCTCCTGCAAGTGCAGGGGAGGTGCAGGGTTGCTTTGCATTTCCAAAAGGAGGAAGAAAGCCTCCAACCCCACTGGACCTCAGCCACTTGCAGGATCCAAGCAACGCTCCCCACTTTCAGTTATCTCCCTCCCATGCACACAGTGGGAGCAAGGTTGAACAAGCACATTTTTGAAAATGTTTATCTTAATGAAGAATAAAAGAAGTCTACAACACCCAATCCCTCTGTGCACCCAAGGCAAAAATCGTGGACTATTCTGCCTCAACACTATTTTCAGACCCAATTTGTCAAGTCATCTAGCAGAGGATTTCTCTCTTGTTCACTCACTAGCTTAGTAGAGCACCAGTTTACATAGGTGCTGGAGCAGATTCCTCAACCATCTGAAGGGACTTGATCCCAGAAAAGTTCAAAACTGCAGATGACTCATGATTTTGTGGTGAAGCATCTACTAAATGAGAGCTGTTCCGCTTAGGGCACAGTGAGACAATGTGAGAAGAACCCTGTATCTCACTGATTGAGGCTTTATAACTCTACAGAATTGTCAGTCAACAATAAATGGAAAGTGCAGGAGATATGTTCTTTCTTCCTCCTTTCCCTGCCATACATTAGCAGAGAGATTGTGGTGGGATATAGGTTCAGAGCCTCACAGAAGAAGGATTTCAACCCAGGCTCTCCACAGTCTGCACCACTGCCTTCCTGACGGCTTTTGACTATTTTAATTAATTTTATTTTACTTTACTTTACTTTACTTTACTTTATTTTATTTTATTATTTTATTTTATTTTATTTTATTTTATTTTATTTTATTTTATTTTATTTTATTTTATTTTATTTTATTTTATTTTATTTTATTTTATTTTATTTTCTTTATTAGTATTATTCTTCTTATTTTTCTGGATGGTGTCTAAGTCTTGGGGGGGAAGAACCAACTGTGGGAGGAGGGAATGCTACTACTGTCTGTGACAGTGGTGATTTCTGGACAGTGTTAGCAACAGAGCTTCTGCAGAGAAGAGAAAATGCCAGGCAGTCTCTCTTGGTATTCCATGTACTGAGTACTGAGTGCAGTTTTGGGCTCCACAGTATAAGAAAAAGTATAAGAACAAACCAGTGCACTGTGGTAAAGAGACTTTAATAGGGTACAAAAGGAATAAAAACAAACAAAATAAGAAATGAGAATATTGATAATTTATAATGTATCATAGAATCATAGAAGCATAGAATATCCTGAGTTGGAAGGGACCCTTAAGGATCATCAAGTCCAACTCTTGACACCGCACAGGTCTACCCAAAAGTTCAGAGCATGTGACTAAGTGCACAGTCCAATCTCTTCTTAAATTCAGACAGGCTCGGTGCAGTGACCACTTCCCTGGGGAGCCCGTTCCAGTGTGCAACCACCCTCTCTGTGAAGAACCCCCTCCTTATGTCAAGCCTAAATTTCCCCTGCCTCAGCTTAACCCCGTTGCCGTGGGTCCTGTCGCTGGTGTTCATGGAGAAAAGGTCTCCTGCCTTAACCCCGTTCCCGTGGGTCCTGTCGCTGGTGTTCATGGAGAAAAGGTCTCCTGCCTCTAGACACCCCCTTACGCGTATAAAATATAGAAATATTGTTTAATTAATAATATTAAATACTTATCATTTTATAATAATGAAACAATGCCATACCGTACAACACAGTCAATCAAGTGGATTTAATTAAATAAATAATAAAACCCAGGAAATTAAATAAAATTTAAAAATGCAAATTTAATACAAATAAAACCCATTTTTCCCATCCCAATGTGTTCCTATCCCCATCATCACTTCCCATCCCACTGATCATTTCCTATCCCAATAACCTCCCAGTTCTGATCCCCTGATCTGATGATGGTGCTGCGGGGGCCGTCGAGGAGAAGCCCGAGGTCGGTCACGGGTAGCCGTAAGAGTAGGCACTGGCGTGGTCCTTCTGCCGCTGCTCGAAGAATTGCCCGGGGCCGATCTTCATGTGGTGGGCCGCCCGCTGCCGCTCCTCTTGGGCCAGCTTCTTGAGGCGCTCCCGCTCGGGACGCTGCTGCGGCGTGATGGGCACCGACAACTCCTGCTCCTCCAGCGGTGTGGGCGCTGCGTCGCCGCCCGCCCAGGGCCCCACACAGGGCACGTAGTCCCCCGCGGGGCTGCGCCGGACTGCAAGGGGGACTGGGCAGGGCTCTCCTGAGGGCTGGGAGAAGTTGAGGCCTCTTGAGGGGAGCCAAGGGAGGCTGGGGCAGGGTTCTCTTGCGGGCAGGGATGAATTCCTGCTGGGGGGGCCTTTTGGGGAGAGGCTTGGGCATGGGTCTCCTGCGGGCAGGGTCAGAGGGGCTCTGGAGGGGACTCAGGCGAGGCTTGGGCAGGGCTCTCCTGAGGGCAGTGAGGAAGTCAGGGTCGGGGGGGCTCTGGACGGGAGCCTGGGGAGGCTGGGGCAGGGGTCTCTTGTGGGCAGGGAGGCAGTCAGGGTCGGGGCGCCTCTTGAGGGGAGCCAAGGGAGGCTGGGGCAGGGTTCTCCTGCAGGCAGGGATGAATTCCTGCTGGGGGGGCCTTTTGGGCAGGGCTCTCCTGAGCTGGGGCCGGGCTGCAGGCTTGAGGGGGGAGCTGAGTGGTGGCACAGCAGCTGCAGGGGGCTGCAGCGCCCGCCCAGCCTGCACCTTGTCGGGGTGCAGCCCAGGGCTTGAGGGGACCTCACCCAGCGCTCTGGTGGCTGCCAGTCCCTGTGTGCTGGGCTCCTCGATGTCCTCGCAGAGGTCGGGCAGCTGCGAGAGGAAGCGCTTGAGGACAGGACTGCTGGGGACAGCGGCGAAGGCGTCGTGGGGCTCCACGGCATCGAGGCAGCTGAGCAGCTCCTCCAAGCCGGAGCTGTCCAGGTCGGCCGGGAGCTGGTCCTGCAGGTGCTGCAGCTGCTGGCTGTCCCCTGCCAGCTGGGGAAAGGCCTCGGCGAAGGCATCGGGGCCCAGCTCCAGCAGCTCCAGGGGCTCCTCAGGCACCTCTGCAAGTGTCGCCGCTGAGGAAAAAGCAAGCCAATGCAATCCCCCAAGCATCCCCCACTGCCAGCTTTGCCATGGCCCCTGGGTGTGGGGCCACAAGCGGCCGGCTGTGCCAGCCCCAAACTCACCATCGGGCGTCGCCGTCTGGGTGCTGGCGGTCGCTTGGGGAACGCGGGCAACAGGGGTTCCGTCCCAACGGCTGACCAGCCCCTCGCCAACATCTTGGGGAGGACTGCAGGCTTTGGAGCCAAGCAGGCTGCCCAGCGCAAGACTTGGCCATCCCCAGCAGGCTTTCCCTCCCACGCAGCACTTGCCATGCCCAGGACGCTTCCACACCACCACTTGCCCGGCCCAAGGCTTGCCCAGCCCACGACCAGCTTCTCGGCCTCAGCGGCAGTGCCCGTCCTTGCCATTTCACCGCATGGCACATTCCCAGCAACCCAGACGAAATCTGCCCTATCAACACAGAGCGTTTCTTCAGCCAAAGAGACCTTGTCCCAAAGAATTCCCCTCTCTTGGAGGACTTCTCCAAGCACTTTCTTCCCCAGGGAATGGTACCCACCCCATTCAAGACTTCCCATCCCAAGGCTTTTGCTTCCCAGGGATTTCCTTCCTAGGGAACATTGCCCATTTCCTAGCCCAATGGCTTCCCACCCCAAGGAAGTCTTCCCATGCTGTAGCCCCGAAATGCCCCCAGAGGGCACCTGGCAGCTACTGGGAAGGAAATGAGCTCTGTCATGGTGAGCTAGCCGCTCAAGGCCCTGCTCTTTGGCCCAGGTGTCTGTGAGGCGGTGTTGGCAAGGAGTCCTGTTGTGAACATAAGAACATAATGTAACAGAAGAACATAAAATCACATCAGAGAGAAAAAAATATAGAATAACAGAACGCGACATAAGAACATCAAACAAAGACAACTCTCACGATGTGGTCTGATAGGATGGAGGAGAAAGCAGAAATCCAGCAATGCTGTCTTTCCTACTCCTCAAAACCAATTCCGTTGACAACTGGGAATGCTTCCAGCTGGAAAAAAATGCCAGAATGAAGTGGAGGACTCCTTGCCATCACTGTGTTTCTGGAGCACACCTCTACCTTTCTGTCCAACAGGGGGTTCTTCTTGGGAGATAATTGCCCAACATGAAAAAACACAACCAAAGCCAGAGGACCCATCTCCGCAACAACACGATAAATAGAAAAGACATCTCTAGATGCAGACCCCAGAGCTCCAATTCACTATGTCCCACTAGTGGAAGTTATTTTTTAGGCTTTGTTTTTAAGGCCACTGGCTGCCTCCTCCCTTATGCTGCCCATTCTCCCTGTTGTCCTGTCTTCTTTCTCCTGCATTGCTTCCTTTCCTTGGTGGACCTTGCTGAGCTCTTTGATGTTTTGTTGTATATATATGTATGAAGACATAAACCTGTTAGAGAGTGTCGAAAGAAGGGCAACAAACAAGAGGGTCTCTTTTAAGAGGGGGATTGAGGTTTGTGGCAAGCTTTTGGTAGCAATTTAGGGGCTGCACTGTGCTGGACACAGCAACAGACGCACCATAAGCCAAAGTCAGACAATAAGCCAAGGTGTGTTCACGTGTGGTTTACTGTGGTTTACGTGTGGTTTACGTATAGAAGAAAGTTTTCGCCTATTGGTGAGTATACTGCAGATTTGCTGCATTGTTCTAAATGAAATAGCAAGATAAGTGATGGCATCGTAGGCTGGGAAAACATTTCTAGAGTATTAGCGCATTTTGAGCATCATTTTAACTGTTTATGCAAACATGAAGATTATTAAAATCGGTGTTTATTTATGTCTGTATGTAAACAGGTGATCATGTTGTATAGCATGCAGTAAATGGTTTGTGAATGCTGCTTGAAGAATGAAAAGAGTAAGTCAGCTCCACAAGGAATAAATGAATTGTGTTTATTTGTGCAATGCAGAGATTAGAATTAGACCAACAGCATGGAACCAAAGTCTTGCTGTGTGCCTTTTATCTGTAGGACAGTTCATGGAGGCTTCAGCAGCCCTATCTGTTTTCTAGCAGTCTGAAATGTCCTCTGTGGTGCTGCACCCAGTTGAAAGCCTGCACTGATTGTGATGAACTTTCCTAACAGGAGGCACGGGTCCTTCGTCGGACGCTGGCTGGGGATGTATGCTGCGATGCGGGCAGATGATGCTGGCCCAAGCACTGATCTGCAGACACTTAGGGAGAGGTGAGTGCTGGTCCTGAGGGAACTTTGGTATTGTCTGCAGACGCTTCTTCGTAAGTACTCCATTAAAAGCACAAACCCTGAATTTATTAGTGAGACTTTCTTTGATGCCCTGGTAACAGTTCCTAATGAATCAATTCATATTCAGCTGGGTGAAATCATCCCAGCCTGAAGCAGAGAAATAGGCATAGAAGGAGAACAAATGGGGAATCCTGTCGCCATTATTTTATAAACCTCACCCAAGTGTAACACCCAAGTTGAGGCCAAGGGAAAACCTGCCACCGTGGGACAGTGCTCTTACCCTTCTCTTCACTACTCACTTGTCAGCAGCACGAGGTCCAAACCCCCCTGGTGCAAGCTCTTAAGCATGCATGTCACATCCCAGGATGCTGCCAGTGGAGTGTTTGGACTTTCTGTATGGATCTTATGTTGTTATTTAATGGGTGCTTAGAAATCCAACAAGGTCTAAACACAGCCTGTACTTTTAAATAATCTTGGAAGCTCATAGATACTGGAATGGCTATCAACACACAGCATGATCCGTCAGAATATGTTTGCAGTTGATGTTTTTGTTTTGTTTTATTTTCCCTGTTTTTACAATCTAGCCTATGATGATAAAGGGCAGCTTGATGATAAATAACAAGCTTGGAATTCTAGGAGCTCTACACAAAATGTAAATATTCGAGATGAATTGAAATGTCTTTTAACATCTCATTATAAAGCTTTCTGCTGTCTAGACATTTGATCAGTGTAATGAAAACGTCACCATTTTTTATTCTATATCAATTTTTCCTTTCAGATTGGCAATGGGAAAAACACAAAAAACAACCAGAAGAATATCACAGAATCCTACGATGCTTTCTCGACAGGAAGGCTTGCTGTTATTCAATCCACCAGATGGGTAAGAACAAACATAAACTTTCAGGTTTTTTCCACTGGAATTTCTACTGTGTTGAATCACTAATTTGCAGTATGTTAATTCATAATTTTAAAAAGTGGATGTGAAGACAATGTGTATGCTTATACAAAAATAAAAAGGTATGCAGATGGGCGCAAAGACTAGTAGTACAGAAACATTCCCTGAGACCTAAATAAAGCCATGTACTAGAATCTAGCTCTTGATAAACTCTGTAAGCCTTGGGTACCAGAGTCAGTAATGTTAGAATAGGCAGTCTTGTAGCTTATTGCTGTAATTTGTAATAAAGGGCACTAACATTTGTTAACTTGTAATTCTCATTGTAGTTTAGAAGCCTTTTGTTTATTAAAGAAACTGGCACTCCCTAAGTTTTGAAAAGAGCATAGATTGAGAAAATAATTGTTATTGCTAAATACAGATTGCAGTTACTCTAGAATGTTTGACAGTCACGGTATTTACTGTATATTGTTCCCACATTCTTTATGGTCTCATTTTTCTTTGATTTTGTGTACGTGTGTCTTTTTTTCACTATGAAAACAGCACAGGTGGGTGTTGGAGAGGGGAAGTCAATTGGAGAATGGTTTGGACCAAATACAGTTGCTCAAGTACTAAAGTAAGTGAGATCATACCAGTCTCATTCAGAACGTACTCCCCTGGGGCAGCCAAGACAAGGCCCAGGCAGAGTTTTGAAGGCTGCATCTCCCCCTGTCCCACAGTCAGGAATGTACTTGCCATCTCTTTACAAGTGCAGCATGGAATGTCATGCCACAGCTCGGTGTGCAGGTACTGAGTTGGGAATGGGTGACCTCTAAATTTTAATAAAGGAAGAGCCTGAGGAGAAGAAACTGCAGGAAAGTCTCCTGCTATGCCGTCTGCATGCCCTCACCAGTCACACCACAGATGTATATTCCTTTCTGCACAGTGGCACAGCTCTGGCAGGTCGAGAGTGCCACCGTGTAGGTCGGAGTGGTGGTGTGAAACATCAGAGAGAAGCCATCTCGGCTGAGGAGGGAACTGAGCTGCAATCCCTCCCTTTCTGAGCAGCAGTTCTGCCAGCAAGGCTACTGGATAAAGATGGGCAGCTCCTCATAGTCTGGGAGCCACACTGAAAGGAACTGAGGCTGCTCAGTTCTCCAGGGGTACGTGGAGGTGTCTTACCTCAGGCAGGGGCTAGGCTACAGGTCCTGCGAGCTCAGCAGCAAGTCTTTGACACCCTGGAACAGGCACATGATCTGAAGAGGGAGGGGAGCTGAAGCATGCCCTGGACTCCAGATCTTTCATGGCCAAGTTTTTCATGGTGAAACACTCACCCCCATTTCTTTCTGGCTTATTTGAAACAGCTAATTCTGCCAGTGCAGCTTAAGAGTGTAGCTCCCTTCCCCAAAGGTTTGGATTTTGCAGAAGTGGACATAAAACTGTGTGCTGCTGTCTCCCACTGAAGTTTTGGTGCCCCAAACCCTTAGCTGATTTAGCTTTTAACGCCCCATTTCTGCTGTGCACGCAGGCTCAGGCAGAAGTAATTCCACTGAATTCAGTGGAATTTCTTAAGCAAAAAGTAATCTGCAAAACTGGCATAGGAATTTTTTTCTTTTCCAGATGAGAAAAGACACAATTGGGCAAGAACCCATTGCAGAGACTGTCGAGTGCAATAAAAAGTAATAAACTTGATGTAGTTGGACTGTTACTGTCACTGCACTTAGCAGTAAGACAAAACAGTTTGCACATGGTGCAGCGCATATGTTTTTCCTGGTACCACTCAGTACCTATTTTTCTAAAGATATTAAACATTTAATGTTTAAAGTTTTCTTTTTCTTACATGGAGACTTTAAAAAATGCAGAAAGGATGTTTTTTCTTAAGAAAAAAAAAAAATAAAGGGTTCTGAGTGTAAAGCTACCCTTTTGATCCAACTAGTTTATATTAATTAGTACCTTAATGTTTTCTAGGAAGCTTGCTTTATTTGATGAATGGAATTCATTAGCAGTTTATGTATCTATGGGCAATACGGTGGTCATTGAAGACATCAGTAAGTGACACCTCATCAGTTTTCTGGTAACAGTTTCTGATTTGACTCCATTTGCCAGCATGTATCTAAACATGAACAAATACTTGGGGGGCCATGGCTTTGTCTTGCAAGGGTAAGAAGAGGGAAGAAGGACATACAAACTCAGTTGTGCTTTTTTGATCCCTGATGCCAACTCCGTGCTCACATCACTGGATGTGAAGAGCTCCTTGAAGAATTTCTACTGTCCTCATTTCTGCCATTTCATTTCTCTGTCGTTTTATAGGCAAAGCTTGACAGTATTAATAACATTAATAGTACATGCCACTGCAGTCTTAAATTGTCATCCCCCAATCATTTATCTAACGTCTCACTTGGACGTGCCAGCACATACTGTCTGCTAGAATTACTTCTACTAAATAGCTGTAATTGCCATGCCCGGCTCGTTTTGTCTTGGGTGCCCTATAAAGATCCCTGGCAAACTAGCTTAATTCACTACTGAGAGGAAGATCTGCTTTGTGTTCCTCTGTGCGTTGACTGATTTCCAGTTTTATTCCCGCAGAAAAAATGTGCTGGTCCCCTCCTCAGAGCAGCAGCGCGTCCCACAGCAGTGCACATTTGCACAGAAGTGCTCTTGGCCGAAGCAAGAACGCAGGAGGACTCTGCACAGGCTGGAAAGCCCTCTTGCTTGTTATACCTCTACGACTAGGGATAAATCACATAAATCCCATATATATTGATGCATTTAAAGTAAGGTTTTCTTTCAATTCATTGCTCGTTACTGTCAAATAAGTTTGGGTATCTGTGATGTCAGTAAAGAAATGAATGACAATTTCCTTTACTCCTTTTGAACTCCTAGGAATGCTTTAAGATGCCACAGTCTTTGGGAGCATTAGGAGGGAAACCAAATAATGCCTATTATTTCATAGGATTTTTAGGTAAGGAAAAAAGAAACTTATTCCAAATGTGCAGATGATCAAAAGAGAACATTTTTTGAAGGGGAAATAGTAAGGGGTCTAAGCGTGAACCTCTAGAAGTAAAGAAAGATGAGAATAGAATAAAATAAATGAAGAAGCATATCTAAAAGAGTTTAGAAACAGTATGAGATGATCCTTAACAGGAGCAGAAAGTTAACAGCAAAGCTAGGTGTAAAAATAAGTGATGACATCAACAAGAGCAGCATACTAAGAATAGCTGATAGCATTTGACAAGTGTATTGGTCAAATGTCACTTTTATTTTCTTGTATTTCAAAACTGTTTCTGATGGCAGTATCTTTTTCACCTTTTGCATACCTTCTGTTATTAAGTATTGCTCTAATTAATTTAAAATGCATTCCTTCAGATTTCACCCCACTTTGGGCCAAAATTTTGCAACCCTATTTTGTCCTTTTGTAAAACCTAACCTGTTTTAGTTAGGCTTTTTTGTTCCAATTTCTGAATGAATGCCTAATGGGATTACAGATTGCATCTGTGAACATCCTGTACCTTTTAATCTGTCAAATGTTAGTGTTTACAACACTTGAGATTTTAAAAAAAAAAAAAAAAAGTACTGGATCTCACATGGAAAAATAAAAGTATGTGACAAAGATAGAACATAACCAACCAAAAAATTACAGTAATAGGTCACCAATAGGAAGTTATACTAAATACCCTGTGGGAAACGTTGTGGCTAAACCTTCCGATTCTCTTAAAGAATCCCTAGCTGGAAAGTCTAGATTATACTGACTGCGATGGCAATCTAATTTCTATTTTACAGTTCTGGACCAAGTGCTTATTAATGTCACTTGCTTATTTTTAACATACGGCTTTTACCCATCCAGGCAATGAGCTGATCTATCTGGACCCTCACACCACTCAAAGCTTTGTAGATTCAGAAGAAAATGGCACGGTTGACGATGAGAGTTTCCACTGCCAGGAAGCCCCACATAGAATGAAGATCATGAATTTGGACCCTTCAGTAGCTTTAGTAAGTGTCAGGAAATCTGGAATGCATGTACTTTACCTCAAAGTAATGTCTCTCTACATTGGTAAGGGCAGCAATGCATCTCCTTGAACAGAACCAAGATCACAAAGCTGTCTTCTGTGATCAACACATAGTAGTTTGTACATAACTACATGGAGAATCTTAGGGCAAGTGGGGAGCTGTCTGTACTGTAGGGAGCTCGCTTTGTTTTCTTTACTGAGCAGCTTTTACTTCTTTCAAGAGGCATTATAATGGTCAGAGCAAGGAACTGAAACAGGTTTACGGGTTTTATTCTATCACTACTTTATGTTTGGTCACCTCTAGACAAGTTACTTAAACTTACTTTCTATCATAAGTTAAAAATGTTTAAGAGAAATTATTGTATTTCACCCCAAAGTACAAATACAAATGTATTATTTGTAATTCAGCCAAAATGTCATGGGGGTACTGTGGTATTTGAAAAAATTGGATCTGATCCCATGCCAGTAGCCTGTGATTGGGTGATTGGCAGTAGTCACCAGTGGGATGTGTTTCTAAAGCTTTAAACAATCTGTAAAGATACCGGTTTCTGTCATTCATTGGTTGGTTAGGGTTAGGGTTAGGGTTAGGGTTAGGCGGGTTAGGGTTAGGGTTAGGGTTAGGGTAAGGGTTAGGGTTAGGGTTAGGGTTAGGGTTAGGGTTAGGGGGTTAGGGGGGGTTAGGGTTAGGGGGGAACCAAGTGTGCGGGGTGCGGTTACCGGGGGGGAACCATTTGAGGGGCGCACCGGGGGTGGAACCAAAATGAGGGGGGAACCAAGTGTGCGGGGTGCTGTTGCCGGGGGGACGCATTTGCGGGGCTCACCGGGGTGGGGAACCAAAATGAGGGGGGAACCAAGTGTGCGGCGTTCGGTTGCCGGGGGGACGCATTAGCGGGGCGCACCGGGGGGGGCAAAATGAGGGGTTAACCAAGAGTGCGGGGTGCGGTTGCCGGGGGGACACATTTGCGGGGCACACTGGGGGGGGTCCATGGGGCTTGGGGGGAAAACAAGGGGGGTGGGGGGGGAACCAAAATGTAAATATAGTTTTCCGGCACCAGGCTTCCGGGAGGCCATGTTGGGTGCCCAGAGCATGCCTGGAAATGCAGGGTTAGGGTTAGGGTTAGGGTTAGGGCACATTTTAGCGCGACGCCGCCCGGGCACATTTAAGCGCGGCGCCGCCCGGACACATTTAAGCACGGCGCCGCCTGGGCACATTTAAGCGCGGCGCCGCACGGACACATTTAAGCGCGGCGCCGCCCGGACACATTGTACTTGTGGGGCTGGGAGGTTGTGGGGAACATCTGGAGAAGGTGCCTGTAGGGTTTGGGGGAGCACCTGCAGGGTTTGGGGTGGAATCTGTGGGGCTGGGGGGGGTCTCTATGGGGCCGGGGGGGTTTTGGGGGGGTTGTGACCCTATGGGGTGCCCCCCCCAGAGCCCCAACCCGCGGCTGACCTAGCATTTTAGCGTGGCCGCCGTCCACCGGCAGCTTCATGCCCGTCTTCCGCTCCCAGTGGCCCGCGGGGCGCCCGGTGGCCCTACCGGCGTCACCAGCGGCCACCTTGGGGTCAACAGCGGCGGTTTTGGGGTCAACGGCAGCGGTTTTGGGGTTTTGGTCTGGGGGGTGCTGACATGCCCCCCCCGCACCCCCGCAGGCATCCTGGCCCTGCAGCTGCTCCCGGGGAGGCTCGACGCCGAGTCCTACAGGTGAGAACCAGTCCCCTCTGCCCCCTAAATGCGCCCCCAGCCCCACAAATGCCCCCAGACCCCCCCCAAATTGCCCCCCCCCAATTTATTCCCCCCCCGTCAGCGCCTGCCTCCACCTGGCCGAGATGCAGCATCGGGTGCGGGAGGCGCTGGCGGAGCGCGAGCGGCTACTGCGGGCACGGGTAGGACCGCGGGGGGGAAAAAATTTGGGGGGGGCACCAAGGGGGGTGTGGTCCATGGGGCATGGGGGGACCCCAAGGGTGGGGCGGAACCAAAATGATGGGGGAACCAAGTATGCGGGGTGCGGTTGCCGGGGGGACGCATTTGCGGGGTGCACCGGGGGGGGGGAACCAAAATGAGGGGGGAACCAAGTGTGCGGGGTGCGGTTGCCGGGGGGACGCATTTGCGGGGCGCACCGGCGGGGGGGTCCATGGGGCTTGAGGGGAACCCAAGGGATGGGGGTGGGGAAACAAAATGAGGGGGGAACCAAGTGTGCGGGGTGCGGTTGCCAGGGGGTTAGGGTTAGGGTTAGGGTTTTGGTTTAGGGTTAGGGTTCGTTAGGGTTAGGGCTAGGGTTATCGTTAGGGGGTTAGGGGTAGTGATAGGGGGGTAGGGTTAGGGGTTAGGGTTAGGGTTAGGGTTAGGGTTAGGGTTAGGGTTAGGGGTAAGGGTTAGGGTTAGGGTCAGGGTCAGAGTCAGGGTAAGCGTAGTGAGATCCTCTCCTGAGCCTATGTTATTTTCCAAAGATTGATTGACGCTTTTAAGGTTTCAGGGGTAGGGCACTAGGGTTGGGTTTCAGGGTAAGTATTCTCAGGGTTTATGTTTAGGATTTTAAGTTGTTTAGGTTTGGATTTTTAACGGTTAGTATTTTAGGGATTTGGGGGTTAAGTTTTTAAGTTTTTCAGGGTCAGTGTGTTAGGGTTTTAGCGTTTATGGGTTGTAGTGTTGAAAGGTTTTTTAGGGTTAGGGTCTTAGGGTTTTCTTTTTGGTCAATTATTTAGGGTTAGGGTTTTAAAATTTTATTTTTATTTATTTATTTATTTATTTATTTATTTATTTATTTATTTTTTCAGGTTAGGTTCTCCAGGGTTAGGGTTTTGAGTGTCCTAATTTTTTGGGTCAGGGTTTGGAGCATCTTAATTTTTTGCGTTAGGGTTTTGAGCATCTTAATATTTTGTGTTAGTGCTTTGAGTGTCTTATTTTTTTGGATTAGTGTTTGGAGCGTTTTTGGGTTTAGGTTTTTGGGTTTTTAGGTTTTAGTTTTTGGGTTTAGGTTTTGAGAGTCCTATTTTTTGGGCTTGGGATTTGAACGTCTTAATTTTGTGGGCTTGGGATTTGAACGTCTTAATTTATTGGGTGAGGAGTTTTAGGCATAGGTCTTCAGGTGTTTAGTGTGGTAAATATTTTGGGTTATGTCTGTAGGGGTTTCGAGGATTTTTAGGGTTAGGGCTTGAGGCTTTTTTGTAACGGCGGTAAGGGCTAGGGTTACAGTGCGTGCTGGTAAATGTAATTCTTGAAAACTCGGCCCGTGATTGGCTGTTCCGGCTGTCCAAGGAATGCTGGTAAATATAGTTTTCCGGCACCAGGCTTCCGGGAGGCCATGTTGGGTGCCCGGAGCATGCCTGGAAATGCAGGGTTAGGGTTAGGGTTAGGGTTAGGGTTAGGGCACATTTTAGCGCACCGCCGCCCAGACACATTTTAGCGCGGCGCCGCCCGGGCACATTTAAGCGCGGCGCCGCCCAGACACATTTTAGCGCGGCGCCGCCCGGACACATTGTACTTGTGGGGCTGGGAGGTTGTGGGGAACATCTGGAGAAGGTGCCTGTAGGGTTTGGGGGAGCACCTACAGGGTTTGGGGTGGGATCTGTGGGGCTGGGGGGGGTCTCTATGGGGCCGGGGGGGTTTTGGGGGGGTTGTGACCCTATGGGGTGCCCCCCCCAGAGCCCCAACCCGCGGCTGACCTAGCATTTTAGCGTGGCCGCCGTCCACCGGCAGCTTCATGCCCGTCTTCCGCTCCCAGTGGCCCGCGGGGCGCCCGGTGGCCCTACCGGCGTCACCAGCGGCCACCTTGGGGTCAACAGCGGCGATTTTGGGGTCAACGGCAGCGGTTTTGGGGTTTCGGTCTGGGGGGTGCTGACATGCCCCCCCCCGCACGCCCCCAGGCATCCTGGCCCTGCAGCTGCCCCCGGGGGGGCTCGACGCCGAGTCCTACAGATGAGAACCAGTCCCCTCCGCCCCCTAAATGCGCCCCCAGCCCCACAAATGCCCCCAGAACCCCCCAAATTGCCCCCCCCCAATTTATTCCCCCCCCGTCAGCGCCTGCCTCCACCTGGCCGAGATGCAGCGTCGGGTGCAGGAGGCACTGGCGGAACGCGAGCGGCTGCTGCGGGCACGGGTAGGACGGCGGGGGGTACAAAATTGTGGGGGGGCACCAAGGGGGGTGTGGTCCATGGGGCTTGGGGGGACCCCAAGGGTTGGGGGGAACCAAAATGAGGGGAAAACCAAGTGTGCGGGGTGCGGTTGCCGGGGGGACGCATTTGCGGGGTGCACCGGGGGGGGGGAACCAAAATGAGGGGGGAACCAAGTGCGCGGGGTGCGGTTGCCGGGGGGACGCATTTGCTAGGCGCACCGGGGGGAACCAAAATGAGGGGGGAACCAAGTGTGCGGGGTGCGGTTGCCGGGGGTTCGCATTTACAAGGCGCAACGGGGTAGGAACCAAAATGAGGGGGGAACCAAGTGTGCGGGGTGCGGTTGCCGGGGGGACGCATTTGCGGGGAGCACCGAGGGAGGGTCCATGGGGCTTGAGGGGAACCCAAGGGGGGGGGGGGGAACCAAAATGAAGGGGGAACAAAGTGTGCGGGGTGCGGTTGCCAGGGGGTTAGGGTTAGGGTTAGGGTTTTGGTTTAGGGTTAGGGTTCGTTAGGGTTAGGGCTAGGGTTATCATTAGGGGGTTAGGGGTAGTGTTAGGGGGGTAGGGTTAGGGTTAGGGTTAGGGTTAGGGTTAGGGTTAGGGTTAGGGTTAGGGTTAGGGGTTAGGGTTAGGGTTAGGGTCAGGGTAAGGGTCAGAGTCAGGGTAAGCGTAGTGAGATCCTCTCCTGAGCCTATGTTATTTTCCAAAGATTGATTGACGCTTTTAAGGTTTCAGGGGTAGGGCACTAGGGTTGGGTTTCAGGGTAAGTATTCTCAGGGTTTATGTTTAGGATTTTAAGTTGTTTAGGTTTGGATTTTTAACGGTTAGTATTTTAGGGATTTGGGGGTTAAGGTTTTAAGTTTTTCAGGGTTACTGTGTTAGGGTTTTAGAGTTTATGGGTTGTAGTGTTGAAAGGTTTTTTAGGGTTAGGGTCTTAGGGTTTTCTTTTTGGTCAATTATTTAGGGTTAGGGTTTTAAAATTTTATTTTTATTTATTTATTTATTTATTTATTTATTTATTTATTTATTTATTTTTTCTGGTTAGGTTCTCCAGGGTTAGGGTTTTGAGTGTCCTAATTTTTTGGGTTAGGGTTTGGAGCATCTTAATTTTTTGCCTTAGGGTTTTGAGCATCTTAATATTTTGTGTTAGTGCTTTGAGCGTCTTATTTTTTTGGATTAGTGTTTGGAGCGTTTTTGGGTTTAGGTTTTTGGGTTTTTAGGTTTTAGTTTTTGGGTTTAGGTTTTGAGAGTCCTATTTTTTGGGCTTGGGATTTGAACGTCTTAATTTTGTGGGCTTGGGATTTGAAGGTCTTAATTTATTGGGTGAGGAGTTTTAGGCATAGGTCTTCAGGTGTTTAGTGTGGTAAATATTTTGGGTTATGTCTGTAGGGGTTTCGAGGATTTTTAGGGTTAGGGCTTGAGGCTTTTTTGTAAAGGCGGTAAGGGCTAGGGTTACAGTGCGTGCTGGTAAATGTAATTCTTGAAAACTCGGCCCGTGATTGGCTGTTCCGGCTGTCCAAGGAATGCTGGTAAATATAGTTTTCCGGCACCAGGCTTCCGGGAGGCCATGTTGGGTGCCCAGAGCATGCCTGGAAATGCAGGGTTAGGGTTAGGGTTAGGGTTAGGGCACATTTTAGCGCGCCGCCGCCCAGACACATTTTAGCGTGGCGCCGCCCGGGCACATTTAAGCGCGGCGCCGCCCAGACACATTTTAGCGCGGCGCCGCCCGGACACATTGTACTTGTGGGGCTGGGAGGTTGTGGGGAACATCTGGAGAAGGTGCCTGTAGGGTTTGGGGGAGCACCTACAGGGTTTGGGGTGGGATCTGTGGGGCTGGGGGGGGTCTCTATGGGGCCGGGGGGGTTTTGGGGGGGTTGTGACCCTATGGGGTGCCCCCCCCAGAGCCCCAACCCGCGGCTGACCTAGCATTTTAGCGTGGCCGCCGTCCACCGGCAGCTTCATGCCCGTCTTCCGCTCCCAGTGGCCCGCGGGGCGCCCGGTGGCCCTACCGGCGTCACCAGCGGCCACCTTGGGGTCAACAGCGGCGATTTTGGGGTCAACGGCAGCGGTTTTGGGGTTTCGGTCTGGGGGGTGCTGACATGCCCCCCCCCGCACGCCCCCAGGCATCCTGGCCCTGCAGCTGCCCCCGGGGGGGCTCAACGCCGAGTCCTACAGATGAGAACCAGTTCCCTGCGCCCCCTAAATGCGCCCCCAGCCCCACAAATGCCCCCAGAACCCCCCAAATTGCCCCCCCCCAATTTATTCCCCCCCCGTCAGCGCCTGCCTCCACCTGGCCGAGATGCAGCATCGGGTGCGGGAGGCGCTGGCGGAGCGCGAGCGGCTACTGCGGGCACGGGTAGGACCGCGGGGGGGAAAAAATTTGGGGGGGGCACCAAGGGGAGGGGGGTCCATGGGGCATGGGGGGACCCCAAGGGTGGGGCGGAACCAAAATGATGGGGGAACCAAGTGTGCGGGGTGCGGTTGCCGGGGGGACGCATTTGCGGGGCGCACCGGGGGGGGGGAACCAAAATGAGGGGGGAACCAAGTGTGCGGGGTGCGGTTGCCGGGGGGACGCATTTGCGGGGCGCACCGGCGGGGGGGTCCATGGGGCTTGAGGGGAACCCAAGGGATGGGGGTGGGGAAACAAAATGAGGGGGGAACCAAGTGTGCGGGGTGCGGTTGCCAGGGGGTTAGGGTTAGGGTTAGGGTTTTGGTTTAGGGTTAGGGTTCGTTAGGGTTAGGGCTAGGGTTATCGTTAGGGGGTTAGGGGTAGTGATAGGGGGGTAGGGTTAGGGGTTAGGGTTAGGGTTAGGGTTAGGGTTAGGGTTAGGGTTAGGGGTAAGGGTTAGGGTTAGGGTCAGGGTCAGAGTCAGGGTAAGCGTAGTGAGATCCTCTCCTGAGCCTATGTTATTTTCCAAAGATTGATTGACGCTTTTAAGGTTTCAGGGGTAGGGCACTAGGGTTGGGTTTCAGGGTAAGTATTCTCAGGGTTTATGTTTAGGATTTTAAGTTGTTTAGGTTTGGATTTTTAACGGTTAGTATTTTAGGGATTTGGGGGTTAAGTTTTTAAGTTTTTCAGGGTCAGTGTGTTAGGGTTTTAGCGTTTATGGGTTGTAGTGTTGAAAGGTTTTTTAGGGTTAGGGTCTTAGGGTTTTCTTTTTGGTCAATTATTTAGGGTTAGGGTTTTAAAATTTTATTTTTATTTATTTATTTATTTATTTATTTATTTATTTATTTATTTATTTATTTTTTCAGGTTAGGTTCTCCAGGGTTAGGGTTTTGAGTGTCCTAATTTTTTGGGTTAGGGTTTGGAGCATCTTAATTTTTTGCCTTAGGGTTTTGAGCATCTTAATATTTTGTGTTAGTGCTTTGAGCGTCTTATTTTTTTGGATTAGTGTTTGGAGCGTTTTTGGGTTTAGGTTTTTGGGTTTTTAGGTTTTAGTTTTTGGGTTTAGGTTTTGAGAGTCCTATTTTTTGGGCTTGGGATTTGAACGTCTTAATTTTGTGGGCTTGGGATTTGAAGGTCTTAATTTATTGGGTGAGGAGTTTTAGGCATAGGTCTTCAGGTGTTTAGTGTGGTAAATATTTTGGGTTATGTCTGTAGGGGTTTCGAGGATTTTTAGGGTTAGGGCTTGAGGCTTTTTTGTAAAGGCGGTAAGGGCTAGGGTTACAGTGCGTGCTGGTAAATGTAATTCTTGAAAACTCGGCCCGTGATTGGCTGTTCCGGCTGTCCAAGGAATGCTGGTAAATATAGTTTTCCGGCACCAGGCTTCCGGGAGGCCATGTTGGGTGCCCAGAGCATGCCTGGAAATGCAGGGTTAGGGTTAGGGTTAGGGTTAGGGCACATTTTAGCGCGCCGCCGCCCAGACACATTTTAGCGCGGCGCCGCCCGGACACATTTAAGCACGGCGCCGCCTGGGCACATTTAAGCGCGGCGCCGCCCAGACACATTTTAGCGCGGCGCCGCCCGGACACATTGTACTTGTGGGGCTGGGAGGTTGTGGGGAACATCTGGAGAAGGTGCCTGTAGGGTTTGGGGGAGCACCTGCAGGGTTTGGGGTGGGATCTGTGGGGCTGGGGGGGGTCTCTATGGGGCCGGGGGGGTTTTGGGGGGGTTGTGACCCTATGGGGTGCCCCCCCCAAAGACCCAACCCGCGGCTGACCTAGCATTTTAGCGTGGCCGCCGTCCACCGGCAGCTTCATGCCCGTCTTCCGCTCCCAGTGGCCCGCGGGGCGCCCGGTGGCCCTACCGGCGTCACCAGCGGCCACCTTGGGGTCAACAGCGGCGATTTTGGGGTCAACGGCAGCGGTTTTGGGGTTTCGGTCTGGGGGGTGCTGACATGCCCCCCCCCGCACCCCTCCAGGCATCCTGGCCCTGCAGCTGCCCCCGGGGGGGCTCAACGCCGAGTCCTACAGATGAGAACCAGTCCCCTCCGCCCCCTAAATGTGCCCGCAGCCCCACAAATGCCCCCAGAACCCCCCAAATTGGCCCCCCCCAATTTATTCCCCCCCCCCAGCGCCTGCCTCCACCTGGCCGAGATGCAGCGTCGGGTGCGGGAGGCACTGGCGGAACGCGAGCGGCTGCTGCGGGCACGGGTAGGACGGCAGGGGGTACAAAATTGTGGGGGGGCACCAAGGGGGGTGTGGTCCATGGGGCTTGGGGGGACCCCAAGGGTTGGGGGGAACCAAAATGAGGGGAAAACCAAGTGTGCGGGGTGCGGTTGCCGGGGGGACGCATTTGCAGGGCGCACCGGGGGGGAACCAAAATGAGGGGGGAACCAAGTGTGCGGGGTGCGGTTGCCGGGGGGACGCATTTGCGGGGCGCACCGGGGGGGAACCAAAATGAGGGGGGAACCAAGTGTGCGGGGTGCGGTTGCCGGGGGGACGCATTTGCATGGCGCACCGGGGGAGGAACCAAAATGAGGGGGGAACCAAGTGTGCGGGGTGCGGTTGCCGGGGGGACGCATTTGCGGGGAGCACCGAGGGGGGTCCATGGGGCTTGAGGGGAACCCAAGGGGGGGGGGGGGGGGAACCAAAATGAGGGGGGAACCAAGTGTGCGGGGTGCGGTTGCCAGGGGGTTAGGGTTAGGGTTAGGGTTTTGGTTTAGGGTTAGGGTTCGTTAGGGTTAGGGCTAGGGTTATCATTAGGGGGTTAGGGGTAGTGTTAGGGGGGTAGGGTTAGGGGTTAGGGTTAGGGTTAGGGTTAGGGTTAGGGTTAGGGTTAGGGTTAGGGGTAGGGGTAGGGGTAGGGTTAGGGTTAGGGTTAGGGTTAGGGTTAGGGTTAGGGTTAGGGGTTAGGGTTAGGGTTAGGGTCAGGGTAAGGGTCAGAGTCAGGGTAAGCGTAGTGAGATCCTCTCCTGAGCCTATGTTATTTTCCAAAGATTGATTGACGCTTTTAAGGTTTCAGGGGTAGGGCACTAGGGTTGGGTTTCAGGGTAAGTATTCTCAGGGTTTATGTTTAGGATTTTAAGTT
>NC_092610.1:9830000-9832500 GCF_047663525.1 Anas platyrhynchos
CAGGCTTCCGGGAGGCCATGTTGGGTGCCCAGAGCATGCCTGGAAATGCAGGGTTAGGGTTAGGGTTAGGGTTAGGGCACATTTTAGCGCGCCGCCGCCCAGACACATTTTAGCGTGGCGCCGCCCGGGCACATTTAAGCGCGGCGCCGCCCAGACACATTTTAGCGCGGCGCCGCCCGGACACATTGTACTTGTGGGGCTGGGAGGTTGTGGGGAACATCTGGAGAAGGTGCCTGTAGGGTTTGGGGGAGCACCTGCAGGGTTTGGGGTGGGATCTGTGGGGCTGGGGGGGGTCTCTATGGGGCCGGGGGGGTTTTGGGGGGGTTGTGACCCTATGGGGTGCCCCCCCCAAAGCCCCAACCCGCGGCTGACCTAGCATTTTAGCGTGGCCGCCGTCCACCGGCAGCTTCATGCCCGTCTTCCGCTCCCAGTGGCCCGCGGGGCGCCCGGTGGCCCTACCGGCGTCACCAGCGGCCACCTTGGGGTCAACAGCGGCGATTTTGGGGTCAACGGCAGCGGTTTTGGGGTTTCGGTCTGGGGGGTGCTGACATGCCCCCCCCCGCACCCCTCCAGGCATCCTGGCCCTGCAGCTGCCCCCGGGGGGGCTCAACGCCGAGTCCTACAGATGAGAACCAGTCCCCTCCGCCCCCTAAATGTGCCCGCAGCCCCACAAATGCCCCCAGAACCCCCCAAATTGGCCCCCCCCAATTTATTCCCCCCCCCCAGCGCCTGCCTCCACCTGGCCGAGATGCAGCGTCGGGTGCGGGAGGCACTGGCGGAACGCGAGCGGCTGCTGCGGGCACGGGTAGGACGGCAGGGGGTACAAAATTGTGGGGGGGCACCAAGGGGGGTGTGGTCCATGGGGCTTGGGGGGACCCCAAGGGTTGGGGGGAACCAAAATGAGGGGAAAACCAAGTGTGCGGGGTGCGGTTGCCGGGGGGACGCATTTGCAGGGCGCACCGGGGGGGAACCAAAATGAGGGGGGAACCAAGTGTGCGGGGTGCGGTTGCCGGGGGGACGCATTTGCGGGGCGCACCGGGGGGGGGAACCAAAATGAGGGGGGAACCAAGTGTGCGGGGTGCGGTTGCCGGGGGGACGCATTTGCATGGCGCACCGGGGGAGGAACCAAAATGAGGGGGGAACCAAGTGTGCGGGGTGCGGTTGCCGGGGGGACGCATTTGCGGGGAGCACCGAGGGGGGTCCATGGGGCTTGAGGGGAACCCAAGGGGGGGGGGGGGGGGGAACCAAAATGAGGGGGGAACCAAGTGTGCGGGGTGCGGTTGCCAGGGGGTTAGGGTTAGGGTTAGGGTTTTGGTTTAGGGTTAGGGTTCGTTAGGGTTAGGGCTAGGGTTATCATTAGGGGGTTAGGGGTAGTGTTAGGGGGGTAGGATTAGGGGTTAGGGTTAGGGTTAGGGTTAGGGTTAGGGTTAGGGTTAGGGTTAGGGTTAGGGGTAGGGGTAGGGGTAGGGTTAGGGTTAGGGTTAGGGTTAGGGTTAGGGTTAGGGGTTAGGGTTAGGGTTAGGGTCAGGGTAAGGGTCAGAGTCAGGGTAAGCGTAGTGAGATCCTCTCCTGAGCCTATGTTATTTTCCAAAGATTGATTGACGCTTTTAAGGTTTCAGGGGTAGGGCACTAGGGTTGGGTTTCAGGGTAAGTATTCTCAGGGTTTATGTTTAGGATTTTAAGTTGTTTAGGTTTGGATTTTTAACGGTTAGTATTTTAGGGATTTGGGGGTTAAGGTTTTAAGTTTTTCAGGGTTACTGTGTTAGGGTTTTAGAGTTTATGGGTTGTAGTGTTGAAAGGTTTTTTAGGGTTAGGGTCTTAGGGTTTTCTTTTTGGTCAATTATTTAGGGTTAGGGTTTTAAAATTTTATTTTTATTTATTTATTTATTTATTTATTTATTTATTTTTTTTTTCTGGTTAGGTTCTCCAGGGTTAGGGTTTTGAGTGTCCTAATTTTTTGGGTTAGGGTTTGGAGCATCTTAATTTTTTGCGTTAGGGTTTTGAGCATCTTAATATTTTGTGTTAGTGCTTTGAGTGTCTTATTTTTTTGGATTAGTGTTTGGAGCGTTTTTGGGTTTAGGTTTTTGGGTTTTTAGGTTTTAGTTTTTGGGTTTAGGTTTTGAGAGTCCTATTTTTTGGGCTTGGGATTTGAACGTCTTAATTTTGTGGGCTTGGGATTTGAACGTCTTAATTTATTGGGTGAGGAGTTTTAGGCATAGGTCTTCAGGTGTTTAGTGTGGTAAATATTTTGGGTTATGTCTGTAGGGGTTTCGAGGATTTTTAGGGTTAGGGCTTGAGGCTTTTTTGTAAAGGCGGTAAGGGCTAGGGTTACAGTGCGTGCTGGTAAATGTAATTCTTGAAAACTCGGCCCGTGATTGGCTGTTCCGGCTGTCCAAGGAATGCTGGTAAATATAGTTTTCCGGCACCAGGCTTCCGGGAGGCCATGTTGGGTGCCCAGAGCATGCCTGGAAATGCAGGGTTAGGGTTAGGGTTAGGGTTA
>NC_092610.1:9857500-9862500 GCF_047663525.1 Anas platyrhynchos
ACCAAAATGAGGGGGGAACCAAGTGTGCGGGGTGCGGTTGCCGGGGGGACGCATTTGCATGGCGCACCGGGGGAGGAACCAAAATGAGGGGGGAACCAAGTGTGCGGGGTGCGGTTGCCGGGGGGACGCATTTGCGGGGAGCACCGAGGGGGGTCCATGGGGCTTGAGGGGAACCCAAGGGGGGGGGGGGGGGGGGAACCAAAATGAGGGGGGAACCAAGTGTGCGGGGTGCGGTTGCCAGGGGGTTAGGGTTAGGGTTAGGGTTTTGGTTTAGGGTTAGGGTTCGTTAGGGTTAGGGCTAGGGTTATCATTAGGGGGTTAGGGGTAGTGTTAGGGGGGTAGGGTTAGGGGTTAGGGTTAGGGTTAGGGTTAGGGTTAGGGTTAGGGTTAGGGTTAGGGTTAGGGTTAGGGGTAGGGGTAGGGGTAGGGTTAGGGTTAGGGTTAGGGTTAGGGTTAGGGTTAGGGGTTAGGGTTAGGGTTAGGGTCAGGGTAAGGGTCAGAGTCAGGGTAAGCGTAGTGAGATCCTCTCCTGAGCCTATGTTATTTTCCAAAGATTGATTGACGCTTTTAAGGTTTCAGGGGTAGGGCACTAGGGTTGGGTTTCAGGGTAAGTATTCTCAGGGTTTATGTTTAGGATTTTAAGTTGTTTAGGTTTGGATTTTTAACGGTTAGTATTTTAGGGATTTGGGGGTTAAGGTTTTAAGTTTTTCAGGGTTACTGTGTTAGGGTTTTAGAGTTTATGGGTTGTAGTGTTGAAAGGTTTTTTAGGGTTAGGGTCTTAGGGTTTTCTTTTTGGTCAATTATTTAGGGTTAGGGTTTTAAAATTTTATTTTTATTTATTTATTTATTTATTTATTTATTTATTTATTTATTTATTTTTTCTGGTTAGGTTCTCCAGGGTTAGGGTTTTGAGTGTCCTAATTTTTTGGGTTAGGGTTTGGAGCATCTTAATTTTTTGCGTTAGGGTTTTGAGCATCTTAATATTTTGTGTTAGTGCTTTGAGTGTCTTATTTTTTTGGATTAGTGTTTGGAGCGTTTTTGGGTTTAGGTTTTTGGGTTTTTAGGTTTTAGTTTTTGGGTTTAGGTTTGAGAGTCCTATTTTTTGGGCTTGGGATTTGAACGTCTTAATTTTGTGGGCTTGGGATTTGAAGGTCTTAATTTATTGGGTGAGGAGTTTTAGGCATAGGTCTTCAGGTGTTTAGTGTGGTAAATATTTTGGGTTATGTCTGTAGGGGTTTCGAGGATTTTTAGGGTTAGGGCTTGAGGCTTTTTTGTAAAGGCGGTAAGGGCTAGGGTTACAGTGCGTGCTGGTAAATGTAATTCTTGAAAACTCGGCCCGTGATTGGCTGTTCCGGCTGTCCAAGGAATGCTGGTAAATATAGTTTTCCGGCACCAGGCTTCCGGGAGGCCATGTTGGGTGCCCAGAGCATGCCTGGAAATGCAGGGTTAGGGTTAGGGTTAGGGTTAGGGCACATTTTAGCGCGCCGCCGCCCAGACACATTTTAGCGCGGCGCCGCCCGGACACATTTAAGCACGGCGCCGCCTGGGCACATTTAAGCGCGGCGCCGCCCAGACACATTTTAGCGCGGCGCCGCCCGGACACATTGTACTTGTGGGGCTGGGAGGTTGTGGGGAACATCTGGAGAAGGTGCCTGTAGGGTTTGGGGGAGCACCTGCAGGGTTTGGGGTGGGATCTGTGGGGCTGGGGGGGGTCTCTATGGGGCCGGGGGGTTTTGGGGGGGTTGTGACCCTATGGGGTGCCCCCCCCAAAGACCCAACCCGCGGCTGACCTAGCATTTTAGCGTGGCCGCCGTCCACCGGCAGCTTCATGCCCGTCTTCCGCTCCCAGTGGCCCGCGGGGCGCCCGTGGCCCTACCGGCGTCACCAGCGGCCACCTTGGGGTCAACAGCGGCGATTTTGGGGTCAACGGCAGCGGTTTTGGGGTTTCGGTCTGGGGGGGTGCTGACATGCCCCCCCCCGCACCCCTCCAGGCATCCTGGCCCTGCAGCTGCCCCCGGGGGGGCTCAACGCCGAGTCCTACAGATGAGAACCAGTCCCCTCCGCCCCCTAAATGTGCCCGCAGCCCCACAAATGCCCCCAGAACCCCCCAAATTGGCCCCCCCCAATTTATTCCCCCCCCCCAGCGCCTGCCCTCCACCTGGCCCGAGATGCAGCGTCGGGTGCGGGAGGCACTGGCGGAACGCGAGCGGCTGCTGCGGGCACGGGTAGGACGGCAGGGGGTACAAAATTGTGGGGGGGCACCAAGGGGGGTGTGGTCCATGGGGCTTGGGGGGACCCCAAGGGTTGGGGGGAACCAAAATGAGGGGAAAACCAAGTGTGCGGGGTGCGGTTGCCGGGGGACGCATTTGCAGGGCGCACCGGGGGGGAACCAAATGAGGGGGGAACCAAGTGTGCGGGGTGCGGTTGCCGGGGGGACGCATTTGCGGGGCGCACCGGGGGGGAACCAAAATGAGGGGGGAACCAAGTGTGCGGGGTGCGGTTGCCGGGGGGACGCATTTGCATGGCGCACCGGGGGAGGAACCAAAATGAGGGGGAACCAAGTGTGCGGGGTGCGGTTGCCGGGGGGACGCATTTGCGGGGAGCACCGAGGGGGGTCCATGGGGCTTGAGGGAACCCAAGGGGGGGGGGGGGGGAACCAAAATGAGGGGGGAACCAAGTGTGCGGGGTGCGGTTGCCAGGGGGTTAGGGTTAGGGTTAGGGTTTTGGTTTAGGGTTAGGGTTCGTTAGGGTTAGGGCTAGGGTTATCATTAGGGGGTTAGGGGTAGTGTTAGGGGGGTAGGGTTAGGGGTTAGGGTTAGGGTTAGGGTTAGGGTTAGGGTTAGGGTTAGGGTTAGGGGTAGGGGTAGGGGTAGGGTTAGGGTTAGGGTTAGGGTTAGGGTTAGGGTTAGGGTTAGGGGTTAGGGTTAGGGTTAGGGTCAGGGTAAGGGTCAGAGTCAGGGTAAGCGTAGTGAGATCCTCTCCTGAGCCTATGTTATTTTCCAAAGATTGATTGACGCTTTTAAGGTTTCAGGGGTAGGGCACTAGGGTTGGGTTTCAGGGTAAGTATTCTCAGGGTTTATGTTTAGGATTTTAAGTTGTTTAGGTTTGGATTTTTAACGGTTAGTATTTTAGGGATTTGGGGGTTAAGGTTTTAAGTTTTTCAGGGTTACTGTGTTAGGGTTTTAGAGTTTATGGGTGTAGTGTTGAAAGGTTTTTAGGGTTAGGGTCTTAGGGTTTTCTTTTTGGTCAATTATTTAGGGTTAGGGTTTTAAAATTTTATTTTTATTTATTTATTTATTTATTTATTTATTTATTTATTTATTTATTTTTTCTGGTTAGGTTCTCCAGGGTTAGGGTTTTGAGTGTCCTAATTTTTTGGGTTAGGGTTTGGAGCATCTTAATTTTTTGCCTTAGGGTTTTGAGCATCTTAATATTTTGTGTTAGTGCTTTGAGCGTCTTATTTTTTTGGATTAGTGTTTGGAGCGTTTTTGGGTTTAGGTTTTTGGGTTTTTAGGTTTTAGTTTTTGGGTTTAGGTTTTGAGAGTCCTATTTTTTGGGCTTGGGATTTGAACGTCTTAATTTTGTGGGCTTGGGATTTGAACGTCTTAATTTATTGGGTGAGGAGTTTTAGGCATAGGTCTTCAGGTGTTTAGTGTGGTAAATATTTTGGGTTATGTCTGTAGGGGTTTCGAGGATTTTTAGGGTTAGGGCTTGAGGCTTTTTTGTAAAGGCGGTAAGGGCTAGGGTTACAGTGCGTGCTGGTAAATGTAATTCTTGAAAACTCGGCCGTGATTGGCTGTTCCGGCTGTCCAAGGAATGCTGGTAAATATAGTTTTCCGGCACCAGGCTTCCGGGAGGCCATGTTGGGTGCCCAGAGCATGCCTGGAAATGCAGGGTTAGGGTTAGGGTTAGGGTTAGGGCACATTTTAGCGCGCCGCCGCCCAGACACATTTTAGCGCGGCGCCGCCCGGACACATTTAAGCACGGCGCCGCCTGGGCACATTTAAGCGCGGCGCCGCCCAGACACATTTTAGCGCGGCGCCGCCTGGACACATTGTACTTGTGGGGCTGGGAGGTTGTGGGGAACATCTGGAGAAGGTGCCTGTAGGGTTTGGGGGAGCACCTGCAGGGTTTGGGGTGGGATCTGTGGGGCTGGGGGGGTCTCTATGGGGCCGGGGGGGTTTTGGGGGGGTTGTGACCCTATGGGGTGCCCCCCCCAAAGCCCCAACCCGCGGCTGACCTAGCATTTTAGCGTGGCCGCCGTCCACCGGCAGCTTCATGCCCGTCTTCCGCTCCCAGTGGCCCGCGGGGCGCCCGGTGGCCCTACCGGCGTCACCAGCGGCCACCTTGGGGTCAACAGCGGCGATTTTGGGGTCAACGGCAGCGGTTTTGGGGTTTCGGTCTGGGGGGTGCTGACATGCCCCCCCCCGCACCCCTCCAGGCATCCTGGCCCTGCAGCTGCCCCCGGGGGGGCTCAACGCCGAGTCCTACAGATGAGAACCAGTCCCCTCCGCCCCCTAAATGTGCCCGCAGCCCCACAAATGCCCCCAGAACCCCCCAAATTGGCCCCCCCCAATTTATTCCCCCCCCCAGCGCCTGCCTCCACCTGGCCGAGATGCAGCGTCGGGTGCGGGAGGCACTGGCGGAACGCGAGCGGCTGCTGCGGGCACGGGTAGGACGGCAGGGGGTACAAAATTGTGGGGGGGCACCAAGGGGGGTGTGGTCCATGGGGCTTGGGGGGACCCCAAGGGTTGGGGGGAACCAAAATGAGGGGAAAACCAAGTGTGCGGGGTGCGGTTGCCGGGGGGACGCATTTGCAGGGCGCACCGGGGGGGAACCAAAATGAGGGGGGAACCAAGTGTGCGGGGTGCGGTTGCCGGGGGGACGCATTTGCGGGGCGCACCGGGGGGGAACCAAAATGAGGGGGGAACCAAGTGTGCGGGGTGCGGTTGCCGGGGGGACGCATTTGCATGGCGCACCGGGGGAGGAACCAAAATGAG
>NC_092611.1:15000-37500 GCF_047663525.1 Anas platyrhynchos
GGGCACCCAACATGGCCTCCCGGAAGCCTGGTGCCGGAAAACTATATTTACCAGCATTCCTTGGACAGCCGGAACAGCCAATCACGGGCCGAGTTTTCAAGAATTACATTTACCAGCACGCACTGTAACCCTAGCCCTTACCGCCTTTACAAAAAAGCCTCAAGCCCTAACCCTAAAAATCCTCGAAACCCCTACAGACATAACCCAAAATATTTACCACACTAAACACCTGAAGACCTATGCCTAAAACTCCTCACCCAATAAATTAAGACGTTCAAATCCCAAGCCCACAAAATTAAGACGTTCAAATCCCAAGCCCAAAAAATAGGACTCTCAAAACCTAAACCCAAAAACTAAAACCTAAAAACCCAAAAACCTAAACCCAAAAACGCTCCAAACACTAATCCAAAAAAATAAGACACTCAAAGCACTAACACAAAATATTAAGATGCTCAAAACCCTAACGCAAAAAATTAAGATGCTCCAAACCCTAACCCAAAAAAATAGGACACTCAAAACCCCAACCCTGGAGAACCTAACCAGAAAAAATAAATAAATAAATAAATAAAAATAAAATTTTAAAACCCTAACCCTAAATAATTGACCAAAAAGAAAACCCTAAGACCCTAACCCTAAAAAACCTTTCAACACTACAACCCATAAACTCTAAAACCCTAACACAGTAACCCTGAAAAACTTAAAACCTTAACCCCCAAATCCCTAAAATACTAACCGTTAAAAATCCAAACCTAAACAACTTAAAATCCTAAACATAAACCCTGAGAATACTTACCCTGAAACCCAACCCTAGTGCCCTACCCCTGAAACCTTAAAAGCGTCAATCAATCTTTGGAAAATAACATAGGCTCAGGAGAGGATCTCACTACGCTTACCCTGACTCTGACCCTTACCCTGACCCTAACCCTAACCCTAACCCCTAACCCTAACCCTAACCCTAACCCTAACCCTACCCCTACCCCTAACCCTAACCCTAACCCTAACCCTAACCCTAACCCCTAACCCTACCCCCCTAACACTACCCCTAACCCCCTAATGATAACCCTAGCCCTAACCCTAACGAACCCTAACCCTAAACCAAAACCCTAACCCTAACCCTAACCCCCTGGCAACTGCACCCCGCACACTTGGTTCCCCCCTCATTTTGGTTCCCCCCCCCCCCCTTGGGTTCCCCTCAAGCCCCATGGACCCCCCTCGGTGCTCCCCGCAAATGCGTCCCCCCGGCAACCGCACCCCGCACACTTGGTTCCCCCCTCATTTTGGTTCCTCCCCCGGTGCGCCCTGCAAATGCGTCCCCCCGGCAACCGCACCCCGCACACTTGGTTCCCCCCTCATTTTGGTTCCCCCCCCCGGTGCGCCCCGCAAATGCGTCCCCCCGGCAACCGCACCCCGCACACTTGGTTCCCCCCTCATTTTGGTTCCCCCCCGGTGCGCCCCGCAAATGCGTCCCCCCGGCAACCGCACCCCGCACACTTGGTTCCCCCCTCATTTTGGTTCCCCCCAACCCTTGGGGTCCCCCCAAGCCCCATGGACCACACCCCCCTTGGTGCCCCCCCACAATTTTGTACCCCCTGCCGTCCTACCCGTGCCCGCAGCAGCCGCTCGCGTTCCGCCAGTGCCTCCCGCACCCGACGCTGCATCTCGGCCAGGTGGAGGCAGGCGCTGGGGGGGGGGGAATAAATTGGGGGGGGCCAATTTGGGGGGTTCTGGGGGCATTTGTGGGGCTGCGGGCACATTTAGGGGGCGGAGGGGACTGGTTCTCATCTGTAGGACTCGGCGTTGAGCCCCCCCGGGGGCAGCTGCAGGGCCAGGATGCCTGGAGGGGTGCGGGGGGGGGCATGTCAGCACCCCCCAGACCGAAACCCCAAAACCGCTGCCGTTGACCCCAAAATCGCCGCTGTTGACCCCAAGGTGGCCGCTGGTGACGCCGGTAGGGCCACCGGGCGCCCCGCGGGCCACTGGGAGCGGAAGACGGGCATGAAGCTGCCGGTGGACGGCGGCCACGCTAAAATGCTAGGTCAGCCGCGGGTTGGGGCTTTGGGGGGGGCACCCCATAGGGTCACAACCCCCCCAAAACCCCCCCGGCCCCATAGAGACCCCCCCCAGCCCCACAGATCCCACCCCAAACCCTGCAGGTGCTCCCCCAAACCCTACAGGCACCTTCTCCAGATGTTCCCCACAACCTCCCAGCCCCACAAGTACAATGTGTCCGGGCGGCGCCGCGCTAAAATGTGTCTGGGCGGCGCCGCGCTTAAATGTGCCCAGGCGGCGCCGTGCTTAAATGTGTCCGGGCGGCGCCGCGCTAAAATGTGTCTGGGCGGCGGCGCGCTAAAATGTGCCCTAACCCTAACCCTAACCCTAACCCTGCATTTCCAGGCATGCTCTGGGCACCCAACATGGCCTCCCGGAAGCCTGGTGCCGGAAAACTATATTTACCAGCATTCCTTGGACAGCCGGAACAGCCAATCACGGGCCGAGTTTTCAAGAATTACATTTACCAGCACGCACTGTAACCCTAGCCCTTACCGCCTTTACAAAAAAGCCTCAAGCCCTAACCCTAAAAATCCTCGAAACCCCTACAGACATAACCCAAAATATTTACCACACTAAACACCTGAAGACCTATGCCTAAAACTCCTCACCCAATAAATTAAGACGTTCAAATCCCAAGCCCACAAAATTAAGACGTTCAAATCCCAAGCCCAAAAAATAGGACTCTCAAAACCTAAACCCAAAAACTAAAACCTAAAAACCCAAAAACCTAAACCCAAAAACGCTCCAAACACTAATCCAAAAAAATAAGACACTCAAAGCACTAACACAAAATATTAAGATGCTCAAAACCCTAACGCAAAAAATTAAGATGCTCCAAACCCTAACCCAAAAAAATAGGACACTCAAAACCCCAACCCTGGAGAACCTAACCAGAAAAAATAAATAAATAAATAAATAAAAATAAAATTTTAAAACCCTAACCCTAAATAATTGACCAAAAAGAAAACCCTAAGACCCTAACCCTAAAAAACCTTTCAACACTACAACCCATAAACTCTAAAACCCTAACACAGTAACCCTGAAAAACTTAAAACCTTAACCCCCAAATCCCTAAAATACTAACCGTTAAAAATCCAAACCTAAACAACTTAAAATCCTAAACATAAACCCTGAGAATACTTACCCTGAAACCCAACCCTAGTGCCCTACCCCTGAAACCTTAAAAGCGTCAATCAATCTTTGGAAAATAACATAGGCTCAGGAGAGGATCTCACTACGCTTACCCTGACTCTGACCCTTACCCTGACCCTAACCCTAACCCTAACCCCTAACCCTAACCCTAACCCTAACCCTAACCCTAACCCTACCCCTACCCCTAACCCTAACCCTAACACTACCCTAACCCTAACCCTAACCCCTAACCCTACCCCCCTAACACTACCCCTAACCCCCTAATGATAACCCTAGCCCTAACCCTAACGAACCCTAAACCTAAACCAAAACCCTAACCCTAACCCTAACCCCCTGGCAACCGCACCCCGCACACTTGGTTCCCCCCTCATTTTGGTCCCCCCCCCCCCCCCCCTTGGGTTCCCCTCAAGCCCCATGGACCCCCCTCGGTGCTCCCCGCAAATGCGTCCCCCCGGCAACCGCACCCCGCACACTTGGTTCCCCCCTCATTTTGGTTCCTCCCCCGGTGCGCCCTGCAAATGCGTCCCCCCGGCAACCGCACCCCGCACACTTGGTTCCCCCCTCATTTTGGTTCCCCCCCCCGGTGCGCCCCGCAAATGCGTCCCCCCGGCAACCGCACCCCGCACACTTGGTTCCCCCCTCATTTTGGTTCCCCCCGGTGCGCCCCGCAAATGCGTCCCCCCGGCAACCGCACCCCGCACACTTGGTTCCCCCCTCATTTTGGTTCCCCCCAACCCTTGGGGTCCCCCCAAGCCCCATGGACCACACCCCCCTTGGTGCCCCCCCACAATTTTGTACCCCCTGCCGTCCTACCCGTGCCCGCAGCAGCCGCTCGCGTTCCGCCAGTGCCTCCCGCACCCGACGCTGCATCTCGGCCAGGTGGAGGCAGGCGCTGGGGGGGGGGGAATAAATTGGGGGGGGCCAATTTGGGGGGTTCTGGGGGCATTTGTGGGGCTGCGGGCACATTTAGGGGGCGGAGGGGACTGGTTCTCATCTGTAGGACTCGGCGTTGAGCCCCCCCGGGGGCAGCTGCAGGGCCAGGATGCCTGGAGGGGTGCGGGGGGGGGCATGTCAGCACCCCCCAGACCGAAACCCCAAAACCGCTGCCGTTGACCCCAAAATCGCCGCTGTTGACCCCAAGGTGGCCGCTGGTGACGCCGGTAGGGCCACCGGGCGCCCCGCGGGCCACTGGGAGCGGAAGACGGGCATGAAGCTGCCGGTGGACGGCGGCCACGCTAAAATGCTAGGTCAGCCGCGGGTTGGGGCTTTGGGGGGGGCACCCCATAGGGTCACAACCCCCCCAAAACCCCCCCGGCCCCATAGAGACCCCCCCCAGCCCCACAGATCCCACCCCAAACCCTGCAGGTGCTCCCCCAAACCCTACAGGCACCTTCTCCAGATGTTCCCCACAACCTCCCAGCCCCACAAGTACAATGTGTCCGGGCGGCGCCGCGCTAAAATGTGTCTGGGCGGCGCCGCGCTTAAATGTGCCCAGGCGGCGCCGTGCTTAAATGTGTCCGGGCGGCGCCGCGCTAAAATGTGTCTGGGCGGCGGCGCGCTAAAATGTGCCCTAACCCTAACCCTAACCCTAACCCTGCATTTCCAGGCATGCTCTGGGCACCCAACATGGCCTCCCGGAAGCCTGGTGCCGGAAAACTATATTTACCAGCATTCCTTGGACAGCCGGAACAGCCAATCACGGGCCGAGTTTTCAAGAATTACATTTACCAGCACGCACTGTAACCCTAGCCCTTACCGCCTTTACAAAAAAGCCTCAAGCCCTAACCCTAAAAATCCTCGAAACCCCTACAGACATAACCCAAAATATTTACCACACTAAACACCTGAAGACCTATGCCTAAAACTCCTCACCCAATAAATTAAGACGTTCAAATCCCAAGCCCACAAAATTAAGACGTTCAAATCCCAAGCCCAAAAAATAGGACTCTCAAAACCTAAACCCAAAAACTAAAACCTAAAAACCCAAAAACCTAAACCCAAAAACGCTCCAAACACTAATCCAAAAAAATAAGACACTCAAAGCACTAACACAAAATATTAAGATGCTCAAAACCCTAACGCAAAAAATTAAGATGCTCCAAACCCTAACCCAAAAAAATAGGACACTCAAAACCCCAACCCTGGAGAACCTAACCAGAAAAAATAAATAAATAAATAAATAAAAATAAAATTTTAAAACCCTAACCCTAAATAATTGACCAAAAAGAAAACCCTAAGACCCTAACCCTAAAAAACCTTTCAACACTACAACCCATAAACTCTAAAACCCTAACACAGTAACCCTGAAAAACTTAAAACCTTAACCCCCAAATCCCTAAAATACTAACCGTTAAAAATCCAAACCTAAACAACTTAAAATCCTAAACATAAACCCTGAGAATACTTACCCTGAAACCCAACCCTAGTGCCCTACCCCTGAAACCTTAAAAGCGTCAATCAATCTTTGGAAAATAACATAGGCTCAGGAGAGGATCTCACTACGCTTACCCTGACTCTGACCCTTACCCTGACCCTAACCCTAACCCTAACCCCTAACCCTAACCCTAACCCTAACCCTAACCCTAACCCTACCCCTACCCCTAACCCTAACCCTAACCCTAACCCTAACCCTAACCCTAACCCCTAACCCTACCCCCCTAACACTACCCCTAACCCCCTAATGATAACCCTAGCCCTAACCCTAACGAACCCTAACCCTAAACCAAAACCCTAACCCTAACCCTAACCCCCTGGCAACCGCACCCCGCACACTTGGTTCCCCCCTCATTTTTGTTCCCCCCCCCCCCCCCCTTGGGTTCCCCTCAAGCCCCATGGACCCCCCTCGGTGCTCCCCGCAAATGCGTCCCCCCGGCAACCGCACCCCGCACACTTGGTTCCCCCCTCATTTTGGTTCCTCCCCCGGTGCGCCCCGCAAATGCGTCCCCCCGGCAACCGCACCCCGCACACTTGGTTCCCCCCTCATTTTGGTTCCTCCCCCGGTGCGCCCTGCAAATGCGTCCCCCCGGCAACCGCACCCCGCACACTTGGTTCCCCCCTCATTTTGGTTCCCCCCCCCGGTGCGCCCCGCAAATGCGTCCCCCCGGCAACCGCACCCCGCACACTTGGTTCCCCCCTCATTTTGGTTCCCCCCCGGTGCGCCCCGCAAATGCGTCCCCCCGGCAACCGCACCCCGCACACTTGGTTCCCCCCTCATTTTGGTTCCCCCCAACCCTTGGGGTCCCCCCAAGCCCCATGGACCACACCCCCCTTGGTGCCCCCCCACAATTTTGTACCCCCTGCCGTCCTACCCGTGCCCGCAGCAGCCGCTCGCGTTCCGCCAGTGCCTCCCGCACCCGACGCTGCATCTCGGCCAGGTGGAGGCAGGCGCTGGGGGGGGGGGAATAAATTGGGGGGGGCCAATTTGGGGGGTTCTGGGGGCATTTGTGGGGCTGCGGGCACATTTAGGGGGCGGAGGGGACTGGTTCTCATCTGTAGGACTCGGCGTTGAGCCCCCCCGGGGGCAGCTGCAGGGCCAGGATGCCTGGAGGGGTGCGGGGGGGGGCATGTCAGCACCCCCCAGACCGAAACCCCAAAACCGCTGCCGTTGACCCCAAAATCGCCGCTGTTGACCCCAAGGTGGCCGCTGGTGACGCCGGTAGGGCCACCGGGCGCCCCGCGGGCCACTGGGAGCGGAAGACGGGCATGAAGCTGCCGGTGGACGGCGGCCACGCTAAAATGCTAGGTCAGCCGCGGGTTGGGGCTTTGGGGGGGGCACCCCATAGGGTCACAACCCCCCCAAAACCCCCCCGGCCCCATAGAGACCCCCCCCAGCCCCACAGATCCCACCCCAAACCCTGCAGGTGCTCCCCCAAACCCTACAGGCACCTTCTCCAGATGTTCCCCACAACCTCCCAGCCCCACAAGTACAATGTGTCCGGGCGGCGCCGCGCTAAAATGTGTCTGGGCGGCGCCGCGCTTAAATGTGCCCAGGCGGCGCCGTGCTTAAATGTGTCCGGGCGGCGCCGCGCTAAAATGTGTCTGGGCGGCGGCGCGCTAAAATGTGCCCTAACCCTAACCCTAACCCTAACCCTGCATTTCCAGGCATGCTCTGGGCACCCAACATGGCCTCCCGGAAGCCTGGTGCCGGAAAACTATATTTACCAGCATTCCTTGGACAGCCGGAACAGCCAATCACGGGCCGAGTTTTCAAGAATTACATTTACCAGCACGCACTGTAACCCTAGCCCTTACCGCCTTTACAAAAAAGCCTCAAGCCCTAACCCTAAAAATCCTCGAAACCCCTACAGACATAACCCAAAATATTTACCACACTAAACACCTGAAGACCTATGCCTAAAACTCCTCACCCAATAAATTAAGACGTTCAAATCCCAAGCCCACAAAATTAAGACGTTCAAATCCCAAGCCCAAAAAATAGGACTCTCAAAACCTAAACCCAAAAACTAAAACCTAAAAACCCAAAAACCTAAACCCAAAAACGCTCCAAACACTAATCCAAAAAAATAAGACACTCAAAGCACTAACACAAAATATTAAGATGCTCAAAACCCTAACGCAAAAAATTAAGATGCTCCAAACCCTAACCCAAAAAATAGGACACTCAAAACCCCAACCCTGGAGAACCTAACCAGAAAAAATAAATAAATAAATAAATAAAAATAAAATTTTAAAACCCTAACCCTAAATAATTGACCAAAAAGAAAACCCTAAGACCCTAACCCTAAAAAACCTTTCAACACTACAACCCATAAACTCTAAAACCCTAACACAGTAACCCTGAAAAACTTAAAACCTTAACCCCCAAATCCCTAAAATACTAACCGTTAAAAATCCAAACCTAAACAACTTAAAATCCTAAACATAAACCCTGAGAATACTTACCCTGAAACCCAACCCTAGTGCCCTACCCCTGAAACCTTAAAAGCGTCAATCAATCTTTGGAAAATAACATAGGCTCAGGAGAGGATCTCACTACGCTTACCCTGACTCTGACCCTTACCCTGACCCTAACCCTAACCCTAACCCCTAACCCTAACCCTAACCCTAACCCTAACCCTAACCCTACCCCTACCCCTAACCCTAACCCTAACCCTAACCCTAACCCTAACCCTAACCCCTAACCCTACCCCCCTAACACTACCCCTAACCCCCTAATGATAACCCTAGCCCTAACCCTAACGAACCCTAACCCTAAACCAAAACCCTAACCCTAACCCTAACCCCCTGGCAACCGCACCCCGCACACTTGGTTCCCCCCTCATTTTGGTCCCCCCCCCCCCCCCCCTTGGGTTCCCCTCAAGCCCCATGGACCCCCCTCGGTGCTCCCCGCAAATGCGTCCCCCCGGCAACCGCACCCCGCACACTTGGTTCCCCCCTCATTTTGGTTCCTCCCCCGGTGCGCCCTGCAAATGCGTCCCCCCGGCAACCGCACCCCGCACACTTGGTTCCCCCCTCATTTTGGTTCCCCCCCCCGGTGCGCCCCGCAAATGCGTCCCCCCGGCAACCGCACCCCGCACACTTGGTTCCCCCCTCATTTTGGTTCCCCCCCGGTGCGCCCCGCAAATGCGTCCCCCCGGCAACCGCACCCCGCACACTTGGTTTTCCCCTCATTTTGGTTCCCCCCAACCCTTGGGGTCCCCCCAAGCCCCATGGACCACACCCCCCTTGGTGCCCCCCCACAATTTTGTACCCCCTGCCGTCCTACCCGTGCCCGCAGCAGCCGCTCGCGTTCCGCCAGTGCCTCCCGCACCCGACGCTGCATCTCGGCCAGGTGGAGGCAGGCGCTGGGGGGGGGGGAATAAATTGGGGGGGGCCAATTTGGGGGGTTCTGGGGGCATTTGTGGGGCTGCGGGCACATTTAGGGGGCGGAGGGGACTGGTTCTCATCTGTAGGACTCGGCGTTGAGCCCCCCCGGGGGCAGCTGCAGGGCCAGGATGCCTGGAGGGGTGCGGGGGGGGGCATGTCAGCACCCCCCAGACCGAAACCCCAAAACCGCTGCCGTTGACCCCAAAATCGCCGCTGTTGACCCCAAGGTGGCCGCTGGTGACGCCGGTAGGGCCACCGGGCGCCCCGCGGGCCACTGGGAGCGGAAGACGGGCATGAAGCTGCCGGTGGACGGCGGCCACGCTAAAATGCTAGGTCAGCCGCGGGTTGGGGCTTTGGGGGGGGCACCCCATAGGGTCACAACCCCCCCAAAACCCCCCCGGCCCCATAGAGACCCCCCCCAGCCCCACAGATCCCACCCCAAACCCTGCAGGTGCTCCCCCAAACCCTACAGGCACCTTCTCCAGATGTTCCCCACAACCTCCCAGCCCCACAAGTACAATGTGTCCGGGCGGCGCCGCGCTAAAATGTGTCTGGGCGGCGCCGCGCTTAAATGTGCCCAGGCGGCGCCGTGCTTAAATGTGTCCGGGCGGCGCCGCGCTAAAATGTGTCTGGGCGGCGGCGCGCTAAAATGTGCCCTAACCCTAACCCTAACCCTAACCCTGCATTTCCAGGCATGCTCTGGGCACCCAACATGGCCTCCCGGAAGCCTGGTGCCGGAAAACTATATTTACCAGCATTCCTTGGACAGCCGGAACAGCCAATCACGGGCCGAGTTTTCAAGAATTACATTTACCAGCACGCACTGTAACCCTAGCCCTTACCGCCTTTACAAAAAAGCCTCAAGCCCTAACCCTAAAAATCCTCGAAACCCCTACAGACATAACCCAAAATATTTACCACACTAAACACCTGAAGACCTATGCCTAAAACTCCTCACCCAATAAATTAAGACGTTCAAATCCCAAGCCCACAAAATTAAGACGTTCAAATCCCAAGCCCAAAAAATAGGACTCTCAAAACCTAAACCCAAAAACTAAAACCTAAAAACCCAAAAACCTAAACCCAAAAACGCTCCAAACACTAATCCAAAAAAATAAGACACTCAAAGCACTAACACAAAATATTAAGATGCTCAAAACCCTAACGCAAAAAATTAAGATGCTCCAAACCCTAACCCAAAAAAATAGGACACTCAAAACCCCAACCCTGGAGAACCTAACCAGAAAAAATAAATAAATAAATAAATAAAAATAAAATTTTAAAACCCTAACCCTAAATAATTGACCAAAAAGAAAACCCTAAGACCCTAACCCTAAAAAACCTTTCAACACTACAACCCATAAACTCTAAAACCCTAACACAGTAACCCTGAAAAACTTAAAACCTTAACCCCCAAATCCCTAAAATACTAACCGTTAAAAATCCAAACCTAAACAACTTAAAATCCTAAACATAAACCCTGAGAATACTTACCCTGAAACCCAACCCTAGTGCCCTACCCCTGAAACCTTAAAAGCGTCAATCAATCTTTGGAAAATAACATAGGCTCAGGAGAGGATCTCACTACGCTTACCCTGACTCTGACCCTTACCCTGACCCTAACCCTAACCCTAACACCTAACCCTAACCCTAACCCTAACCCTAACCCTAACCCTAACCCTACCCCTACCCCTACCCCTAACCCTAACCCTAACCCTAACCCTAACCCCTAACCCTACCCCCCTAACACTACCCCTAACCCCCTAATGATAACCCTAGCCCTAACCCTAACGAACCCTAAACCTAAACCAAAACCCTAACCCTAACCCTAACCCCCTGGCAACCGCACCCCGCACACTTGGTTCCCCCCTCATTTTGGTCCCCCCCCCCCCCCCCCTTGGGTTCCCCTCAAGCCCCATGGACCCCCCTCGGTGCTCCCCGCAAATGCGTCCCCCCGGCAACCGCACCCCGCACACTTGGTTCCCCCCTCATTTTGGTTCCTCCCCCGGTGCGCCCTGCAAATGCGTCCCCCCGGCAACCGCACCCCGCACACTTGGTTCCCCCCTCATTTTGGTTCCCCCCCCCGGTGCGCCCCGCAAATGCGTCTCCCCGGCAACCGCACCCCGCACACTTGGTTCCCCCCTCATTTTGGTTCCCCCCGGTGCGCCCCGCAAATGCGTCCCCCCGGCAACCGCACCCCGCACACTTGGTTCCCCCCTCATTTTGGTTCCCCCCAACCCTTGGGGTCCCCCCAAGCCCCATGGACCACACCCCCCTTGGTGCCCCCCCACAATTTTGTACCCCCTGCCGTCCTACCCGTGCCCGCAGCAGCCGCTCGCGTTCCGCCAGTGCCTCCCGCACCCGACGCTGCATCTCGGCCAGGTGGAGGCAGGCGCTGGGGGGGGGGGAATAAATTGGGGGGGGCCAATTTGGGGGGTTCTGGGGGCATTTGTGGGGCTGCGGGCACATTTAGGGGGCGGAGGGGACTGGTTCTCATCTGTAGGACTCGGCGTTGAGCCCCCCCGGGGGCAGCTGCAGGGCCAGGATGCCTGGAGGGGTGCGGGGGGGGGCATGTCAGCACCCCCCAGACCGAAACCCCAAAACCGCTGCCGTTGACCCCAAAATCGCCGCTGTTGACCCCAAGGTGGCCGCTGGTGACGCCGGTAGGGCCACCGGGCGCCCCGCGGGCCACTGGGAGCGGAAGACGGGCATGAAGCTGCCGGTGGACGGCGGCCACGCTAAAATGCTAGGTCAGCCGCGGGTTGGGGCTTTGGGGGGGGCACCCCATAGGGTCACAACCCCCCCAAAACCCCCCCGGCCCCATAGAGACCCCCCCCAGCCCCACAGATCCCACCCCAAACCCTGCAGGTGCTCCCCCAAACCCTACAGGCACCTTCTCCAGATGTTCCCCACAACCTCCCAGCCCCACAAGTACAATGTGTCCGGGCGGCGCCGCGCTAAAATGTGTCTGGGCGGCGCCGCGCTTAAATGTGCCCAGGCGGCGCCGTGCTTAAATGTGTCCGGGCGGCGCCGCGCTAAAATGTGTCTGGGCGGCGGCGCGCTAAAATGTGCCCTAACCCTAACCCTAACCCTAACCCTGCATTTCCAGGCATGCTCTGGGCACCCAACATGGCCTCCCGGAAGCCTGGTGCCGGAAAACTATATTTACCAGCATTCCTTGGACAGCCGGAACAGCCAATCACGGGCCGAGTTTTCAAGAATTACATTTACCAGCACGCACTGTAACCCTAGCCCTTACCGCCTTTACAAAAAAGCCTCAAGCCCTAACCCTAAAAATCCTCGAAACCCCTACAGACATAACCCAAAATATTTACCACACTAAACACCTGAAGACCTATGCCTAAAACTCCTCACCCAATAAATTAAGACGTTCAAATCCCAAGCCCACAAAATTAAGACGTTCAAATCCCAAGCCCAAAAAATAGGACTCTCAAAACCTAAACCCAAAAACTAAAACCTAAAAACCCAAAAACCTAAACCCAAAAACGCTCCAAACACTAATCCAAAAAAATAAGACACTCAAAGCACTAACACAAAATATTAAGATGCTCAAAACCCTAACGCAAAAAATTAAGATGCTCCAAACCCTAACCCAAAAAAATAGGACACTCAAAACCCCAACCCTGGAGAACCTAACCAGAAAAAATAAATAAATAAATAAATAAAAATAAAATTTTAAAACCCTAACCCTAAATAATTGACCAAAAAGAAAACCCTAAGACCCTAACCCTAAAAAACCTTTCAACACTACAACCCATAAACTCTAAAACCCTAACACAGTAACCCTGAAAAACTTAAAACCTTAACCCCCAAATCCCTAAAATACTAACCGTTAAAAATCCAAACCTAAACAACTTAAAATCCTAAACATAAACCCTGAGAATACTTACCCTGAAACCCAACCCTAGTGCCCTACCCCTGAAACCTTAAAAGCGTCAATCAATCTTTGGAAAATAACATAGGCTCAGGAGAGGATCTCACTACGCTTACCCTGACTCTGACCCTTACCCTGACCCTAACCCTAACCCTAACCCCTAACCCTAACCCTAACCCTAACCCTAACCCTACCCCTACCCCTACCCCTAACCCTAACCCTAACCCTAACCCTAAC
Organism: Anas platyrhynchos; assembly: GCF_047663525.1. Classification (NCBI taxonomy): domain Eukaryota; kingdom Metazoa; phylum Chordata; class Aves; order Anseriformes; family Anatidae; genus Anas; species Anas platyrhynchos. The sequence goes on from NC_092611.1 coordinate 28,163, forward strand.
CCCTAACCCTACCCCCCTAACACTACCCCTAACCCCCTAATGATAACCCTAGCCCTAACCCTAACGAACCCTAAACCTAAACCAAAACCCTAACCCTAACCCTAACCCCCTGGCAACCGCACCCCGCACACTTGGTTCCCCCCTCATTTTGGTCCCCCCCCCCCCCCCCCTTGGGTTCCCCTCAAGCCCCATGGACCCCCCTCGGTGCTCCCCGCAAATGCGTCCCCCCGGCAACCGCACCCCGCACACTTGGTTCCCCCCTCATTTTGGTTCCTCCCCCGGTGCGCCCTGCAAATGCGTCCCCCCGGCAACCGCACCCCGCACACTTGGTTCCCCCCTCATTTTGGTTCCCCCCCCCGGTGCGCCCCGCAAATGCGTCTCCCCGGCAACCGCACCCCGCACACTTGGTTCCCCCCTCATTTTGGTTCCCCCCGGTGCGCCCCGCAAATGCGTCCCCCCGGCAACCGCACCCCGCACACTTGGTTCCCCCCTCATTTTGGTTCCCCCCAACCCTTGGGGTCCCCCCAAGCCCCATGGACCACACCCCCCTTGGTGCCCCCCCACAATTTTGTACCCCCTGCCGTCCTACCCGTGCCCGCAGCAGCCGCTCGCGTTCCGCCAGTGCCTCCCGCACCCGACGCTGCATCTCGGCCAGGTGGAGGCAGGCGCTGGGGGGGGGGGAATAAATTGGGGGGGGCCAATTTGGGGGGTTCTGGGGGCATTTGTGGGGCTGCGGGCACATTTAGGGGGCGGAGGGGACTGGTTCTCATCTGTAGGACTCGGCGTTGAGCCCCCCCGGGGGCAGCTGCAGGGCCAGGATGCCTGGAGGGGTGCGGGGGGGGGCATGTCAGCACCCCCCAGACCGAAACCCCAAAACCGCTGCCGTTGACCCCAAAATCGCCGCTGTTGACCCCAAGGTGGCCGCTGGTGACGCCGGTAGGGCCACCGGGCGCCCCGCGGGCCACTGGGAGCGGAAGACGGGCATGAAGCTGCCGGTGGACGGCGGCCACGCTAAAATGCTAGGTCAGCCGCGGGTTGGGGCTTTGGGGGGGGCACCCCATAGGGTCACAACCCCCCCAAAACCCCCCCGGCCCCATAGAGACCCCCCCCAGCCCCACAGATCCCACCCCAAACCCTGCAGGTGCTCCCCCAAACCCTACAGGCACCTTCTCCAGATGTTCCCCACAACCTCCCAGCCCCACAAGTACAATGTGTCCGGGCGGCGCCGCGCTAAAATGTGTCTGGGCGGCGCCGCGCTTAAATGTGCCCAGGCGGCGCCGTGCTTAAATGTGTCCGGGCGGCGCCGCGCTAAAATGTGTCTGGGCGGCGGCGCGCTAAAATGTGCCCTAACCCTAACCCTAACCCTAACCCTGCATTTCCAGGCATGCTCTGGGCACCCAACATGGCCTCCCGGAAGCCTGGTGCCGGAAAACTATATTTACCAGCATTCCTTGGACAGCCGGAACAGCCAATCACGGGCCGAGTTTTCAAGAATTACATTTACCAGCACGCACTGTAACCCTAGCCCTTACCGCCTTTACAAAAAAGCCTCAAGCCCTAACCCTAAAAATCCTCGAAACCCCTACAGACATAACCCAAAATATTTACCACACTAAACACCTGAAGACCTATGCCTAAAACTCCTCACCCAATAAATTAAGACGTTCAAATCCCAAGCCCACAAAATTAAGACGTTCAAATCCCAAGCCCAAAAAATAGGACTCTCAAAACCTAAACCCAAAAACTAAAACCTAAAAACCCAAAAACCTAAACCCAAAAACGCTCCAAACACTAATCCAAAAAAATAAGACACTCAAAGCACTAACACAAAATATTAAGATGCTCAAAACCCTAACGCAAAAAATTAAGATGCTCCAAACCCTAACCCAAAAAAATAGGACACTCAAAACCCCAACCCTGGAGAACCTAACCAGAAAAAATAAATAAATAAATAAATAAAAATAAAATTTTAAAACCCTAACCCTAAATAATTGACCAAAAAGAAAACCCTAAGACCCTAACCCTAAAAAACCTTTCAACACTACAACCCATAAACTCTAAAACCCTAACACAGTAACCCTGAAAAACTTAAAACCTTAACCCCCAAATCCCTAAAATACTAACCGTTAAAAATCCAAACCTAAACAACTTAAAATCCTAAACATAAACCCTGAGAATACTTACCCTGAAACCCAACCCTAGTGCCCTACCCCTGAAACCTTAAAAGCGTCAATCAATCTTTGGAAAATAACATAGGCTCAGGAGAGGATCTCACTACGCTTACCCTGACTCTGACCCTTACCCTGACCCTAACCCTAACCCTAACCCCTAACCCTAACCCTAACCCTAACCCTAACCCTAACCCTACCCCTACCCCTAACCCTAACCCTAACCCTAACCCTAACCCTAACCCTAACCCCTAACCCTACCCCCCTAACACTACCCCTAACCCCCTAATGATAACCCTAGCCCTAACCCTAACGAACCCTAAACCTAAACCAAAACCCTAACCCTAACCCTAACCCCCTGGCAACCGCACCCCGCACACTTGGTTCCCCCCTCATTTTGGTCCCCCCCCCCCCCCCCCTTGGGTTCCCCTCAAGCCCCATGGACCCCCCTCGGTGCTCCCCGCAAATGCGTCCCCCCGGCAACCGCACCCCGCACACTTGGTTCCCCCCTCATTTTGGTTCCTCCCCCGGTGCGCCCTGCAAATGCGTCCCCCCGGCAACCGCACCCCGCACACTTGGTTCCCCCCTCATTTTGGTTCCCCCCCCCGGTGCGCCCCGCAAATGCGTCTCCCCGGCAACCGCACCCCGCACACTTGGTTCCCCCCTCATTTTGGTTCCCCCCGGTGCGCCCCGCAAATGCGTCCCCCCGGCAACCGCACCCCGCACACTTGGTTCCCCCCTCATTTTGGTTCCCCCCAACCCTTGGGGTCCCCCCAAGCCCCATGGACCACACCCCCCTTGGTGCCCCCCCACAATTTTGTACCCCCTGCCGTCCTACCCGTGCCCGCAGCAGCCGCTCGCGTTCCGCCAGTGCCTCCCGCACCCGACGCTGCATCTCGGCCAGGTGGAGGCAGGCGCTGGGGGGGGGGGAATAAATTGGGGGGGGCCAATTTGGGGGGTTCTGGGGGCATTTGTGGGGCTGCGGGCACATTTAGGGGGCGGAGGGGACTGGTTCTCATCTGTAGGACTCGGCGTTGAGCCCCCCCGGGGGCAGCTGCAGGGCCAGGATGCCTGGAGGGGTGCGGGGGGGGGCATGTCAGCACCCCCCAGACCGAAACCCCAAAACCGCTGCCGTTGACCCCAAAATCGCCGCTGTTGACCCCAAGGTGGCCGCTGGTGACGCCGGTAGGGCCACCGGGCGCCCCGCGGGCCACTGGGAGCGGAAGACGGGCATGAAGCTGCCGGTGGACGGCGGCCACGCTAAAATGCTAGGTCAGCCGCGGGTTGGGGCTTTGGGGGGGGCACCCCATAGGGTCACAACCCCCCCAAAACCCCCCCGGCCCCATAGAGACCCCCCCCAGCCCCACAGATCCCACCCCAAACCCTGCAGGTGCTCCCCCAAACCCTACAGGCACCTTCTCCAGATGTTCCCCACAACCTCCCAGCCCCACAAGTACAATGTGTCCGGGCGGCGCCGCGCTAAAATGTGTCTGGGCGGCGCCGCGCTTAAATGTGCCCAGGCGGCGCCGTGCTTAAATGTGTCCGGGCGGCGCCGCGCTAAAATGTGTCTGGGCGGCGGCGCGCTAAAATGTGCCCTAACCCTAACCCTAACCCTAACCCTGCATTTCCAGGCATGCTCTGGGCACCCAACATGGCCTCCCGGAAGCCTGGTGCCGGAAAACTATATTTACCAGCATTCCTTGGACAGCCGGAACAGCCAATCACGGGCCGAGTTTTCAAGAATTACATTTACCAGCACGCACTGTAACCCTAGCCCTTACCGCCTTTACAAAAAAGCCTCAAGCCCTAACCCTAAAAATCCTCGAAACCCCTACAGACATAACCCAAAATATTTACCACACTAAACACCTGAAGACCTATGCCTAAAACTCCTCACCCAATAAATTAAGACGTTCAAATCCCAAGCCCACAAAATTAAGACGTTCAAATCCCAAGCCCAAAAAATAGGACTCTCAAAACCTAAACCCAAAAACTAAAACCTAAAAACCCAAAAACCTAAACCCAAAAACGCTCCAAACACTAATCCAAAAAAATAAGACACTCAAAGCACTAACACAAAATATTAAGATGCTCAAAACCCTAACGCAAAAAATTAAGATGCTCCAAACCCTAACCCAAAAAAATAGGACACTCAAAACCCCAACCCTGGAGAACCTAACCAGAAAAAATAAATAAATAAATAAATAAAAATAAAATTTTAAAACCCTAACCCTAAATAATTGACCAAAAAGAAAACCCTAAGACCCTAACCCTAAAAAACCTTTCAACACTACAACCCATAAACTCTAAAACCCTAACACAGTAACCCTGAAAAACTTAAAACCTTAACCCCCAAATCCCTAAAATACTAACCGTTAAAAATCCAAACCTAAACAACTTAAAATCCTAAACATAAACCCTGAGAATACTTACCCTGAAACCCAACCCTAGTGCCCTACCCCTGAAACCTTAAAAGCGTCAATCAATCTTTGGAAAATAACATAGGCTCAGGAGAGGATCTCACTACGCTTACCCTGACTCTGACCCTTACCCTGACCCTAACCCTAACCCTAACCCCTAACCCTAACCCTAACCCTAACCCTAACCCTAACCCTACCCCTACCCCTAACCCTAACCCTAACCCTAACCCTAACCCTAACCCTAACCCCTAACCCTACCCCCCTAACACTACCCCTAACCCCCTAATGATAACCCTAGCCCTAACCCTAACGAACCCTAACCCTAAACCAAAACCCTAACCCTAACCCTAACCCCCTGGCAACCGCACCCCGCACACTTGGTTCCCCCCTCATTTTTGTTCCCCCCCCCCCCCCCCCTTGGGTTCCCCTCAAGCCCCATGGACCCCCCTCGGTGCTCCCCGCAAATGCGTCCCCCCGGCAACCGCACCCCGCACACTTGGTTCCCCCCTCATTTTGGTTCCTCCCCCGGTGCGCCCCGCAAATGCGTCCCCCCGGCAACCGCACCCCGCACACTTGGTTCCCCCCTCATTTTGGTTCCTCCCCCGGTGCGCCCTGCAAATGCGTCCCCCCGGCAACCGCACCCCGCACACTTGGTTCCCCCCTCATTTTGGTTCCCCCCCCCGGTGCGCCCCGCAAATGCGTCTCCCCGGCAACCGCACCCCGCACACTTGGTTCCCCCCTCATTTTGGTTCCCCCCGGTGCGCCCCGCAAATGCGTCCCCCCGGCAACCGCACCCCGCACACTTGGTTCCCCCCTCATTTTGGTTCCCCCCAACCCTTGGGGTCCCCCCAAGCCCCATGGACCACACCCCCCTTGGTGCCCCCCCACAATTTTGTACCCCCTGCCGTCCTACCCGTGCCCGCAGCAGCCGCTCGCGTTCCGCCAGTGCCTCCCGCACCCGACGCTGCATCTCGGCCAGGTGGAGGCAGGCGCTGGGGGGGGGGGAATAAATTGGGGGGGGCCAATTTGGGGGGTTCTGGGGGCATTTGTGGGGCTGCGGGCACATTTAGGGGGCGGAGGGGACTGGTTCTCATCTGTAGGACTCGGCGTTGAGCCCCCCCGGGGGCAGCTGCAGGGCCAGGATGCCTGGAGGGGTGCGGGGGGGGGCATGTCAGCACCCCCCAGACCGAAACCCCAAAACCGCTGCCGTTGACCCCAAAATCGCCGCTGTTGACCCCAAGGTGGCCGCTGGTGACGCCGGTAGGGCCACCGGGCGCCCCGCGGGCCACTGGGAGCGGAAGACGGGCATGAAGCTGCCGGTGGACGGCGGCCACGCTAAAATGCTAGGTCAGCCGCGGGTTGGGGCTTTGGGGGGGGCACCCCATAGGGTCACAACCCCCCCAAAACCCCCCCGGCCCCATAGAGACCCCCCCCAGCCCCACAGATCCCACCCCAAACCCTGCAGGTGCTCCCCCAAACCCTACAGGCACCTTCTCCAGATGTTCCCCACAACCTCCCAGCCCCACAAGTACAATGTGTCCGGGCGGCGCCGCGCTAAAATGTGTCTGGGCGGCGCCGCGCTTAAATGTGCCCAGGCGGCGCCGTGCTTAAATGTGTCCGGGCGGCGCCGCGCTAAAATGTGTCTGGGCGGCGGCGCGCTAAAATGTGCCCTAACCCTAACCCTAACCCTAACCCTGCATTTCCAGGCATGCTCTGGGCACCCAACATGGCCTCCCGGAAGCCTGGTGCCGGAAAACTATATTTACCAGCATTCCTTGGACAGCCGGAACAGCCAATCACGGGCCGAGTTTTCAAGAATTACATTTACCAGCACGCACTGTAACCCTAGCCCTTACCGCCTTTACAAAAAAGCCTCAAGCCCTAACCCTAAAAATCCTCGAAACCCCTACAGACATAACCCAAAATATTTACCACACTAAACACCTGAAGACCTATGCCTAAAACTCCTCACCCAATAAATTAAGACGTTCAAATCCCAAGCCCACAAAATTAAGACGTTCAAATCCCAAGCCCAAAAAATAGGACTCTCAAAACCTAAACCCAAAAACTAAAACCTAAAAACCCAAAAACCTAAACCCAAAAACGCTCCAAACACTAATCCAAAAAAATAAGACACTCAAAGCACTAACACAAAATATTAAGATGCTCAAAACCCTAACGCAAAAAATTAAGATGCTCCAAACCCTAACCCAAAAAAATAGGACACTCAAAACCCCAACCCTGGAGAACCTAACCAGAAAAAATAAATAAATAAATAAATAAAAATAAAATTTTAAAACCCTAACCCTAAATAATTGACCAAAAAGAAAACCCTAAGACCCTAACCCTAAAAAACCTTTCAACACTACAACCCATAAACTCTAAAACCCTAACACAGTAACCCTGAAAAACTTAAAACCTTAACCCCCAAATCCCTAAAATACTAACCGTTAAAAATCCAAACCTAAACAACTTAAAATCCTAAACATAAACCCTGAGAATACTTACCCTGAAACCCAACCCTAGTGCCCTACCCCTGAAACCTTAAAAGCGTCAATCAATCTTTGGAAAATAACATAGGCTCAGGAGAGGATCTCACTACGCTTACCCTGACTCTGACCCTTACCCTGACCCTAACCCTAACCCTAACCCCTAACCCTAACCCTAACCCTAACCCTAACCCTAACCCTAACCCTACCCCTACCCCTAACCCTAACCCTAACCCTAACCCTAACCCTAACCCTAACCCCTAACCCTACCCCCCTAACACTACCCCTAACCCCCTAATGATAACCCTAGCCCTAACCCTAACGAACCCTAACCCTAAACCAAAACCCTAACCCTAACCCTAACCCCCTGGCAACCGCACCCCGCACACTTGGTTCCCCCCTCATTTTTGTTCCCCCCCCCCCCCCCTTGGGTTCCCCTCAAGCCCCATGGACCCCCCTCGGTGCTCCCCGCAAATGCGTCCCCCCGGCAACCGCACCCCGCACACTTGGTTCCCCCCTCATTTTGGTTCCTCCCCCGGTGCGCCCTGCAAATGCGTCCCCCCGGCAACCGCACCCCGCACACTTGGTTCCCCCCTCATTTTGGTTCCCCCCCCCGGTGCGCCCCGCAAATGCGTCTCCCCGGCAACCGCACCCCGCACACTTGGTTCCCCCCTCATTTTGGTTCCCCCCGGTGCGCCCCGCAAATGCGTCCCCCCGGCAACCGCACCCCGCACACTTGGTTCCCCCCTCATTTTGGTTCCCCCCAACCCTTGGGGTCCCCCCAAGCCCCATGGACCACACCCCCCTTGGTGCCCCCCCACAATTTTGTACCCCCTGCCGTCCTACCCGTGCCCGCAGCAGCCGCTCGCGTTCCGCCAGTGCCTCCCGCACCCGACGCTGCATCTCGGCCAGGTGGAGGCAGGCGCTGGGGGGGGGGGAATAAATTGGGGGGGGCCAATTTGGGGGGTTCTGGGGGCATTTGTGGGGCTGCGGGCACATTTAGGGGGCGGAGGGGACTGGTTCTCATCTGTAGGACTCGGCGTTGAGCCCCCCCGGGGGCAGCTGCAGGGCCAGGATGCCTGGAGGGGTGCGGGGGGGGGCATGTCAGCACCCCCCAGACCGAAACCCCAAAACCGCTGCCGTTGACCCCAAAATCGCCGCTGTTGACCCCAAGGTGGCCGCTGGTGACGCCGGTAGGGCCACCGGGCGCCCCGCGGGCCACTGGGAGCGGAAGACGGGCATGAAGCTGCCGGTGGACGGCGGCCACGCTAAAATGCTAGGTCAGCCGCGGGTTGGGGCTTTGGGGGGGGCACCCCATAGGGTCACAACCCCCCCAAAACCCCCCCGGCCCCATAGAGACCCCCCCCAGCCCCACAGATCCCACCCCAAACCCTGCAGGTGCTCCCCCAAACCCTACAGGCACCTTCTCCAGATGTTCCCCACAACCTCCCAGCCCCACAAGTACAATGTGTCCGGGCGGCGCCGCGCTAAAATGTGTCTGGGCGGCGCCGCGCTTAAATGTGCCCAGGCGGCGCCGTGCTTAAATGTGTCCGGGCGGCGCCGCGCTAAAATGTGTCTGGGCGGCGGCGCGCTAAAATGTGCCCTAACCCTAACCCTAACCCTAACCCTGCATTTCCAGGCATGCTCTGGGCACCCAACATGGCCTCCCGGAAGCCTGGTGCCGGAAAACTATATTTACCAGCATTCCTTGGACAGCCGGAACAGCCAATCACGGGCCGAGTTTTCAAGAATTACATTTACCAGCACGCACTGTAACCCTAGCCCTTACCGCCTTTACAAAAAAGCCTCAAGCCCTAACCCTAAAAATCCTCGAAACCCCTACAGACATAACCCAAAATATTTACCACACTAAACACCTGAAGACCTATGCCTAAAACTCCTCACCCAATAAATTAAGACGTTCAAATCCCAAGCCCACAAAATTAAGACGTTCAAATCCCAAGCCCAAAAAATAGGACTCTCAAAACCTAAACCCAAAAACTAAAACCTAAAAACCCAAAAACCTAAACCCAAAAACGCTCCAAACACTAATCCAAAAAAATAAGACACTCAAAGCACTAACACAAAATATTAAGATGCTCAAAACCCTAACGCAAAAAATTAAGATGCTCCAAACCCTAACCCAAAAAAATAGGACACTCAAAACCCCAACCCTGGAGAACCTAACCAGAAAAAATAAATAAATAAATAAATAAAAATAAAATTTTAAAACCCTAACCCTAAATAATTGACCAAAAAGA
>NC_092611.1:45000-52500 GCF_047663525.1 Anas platyrhynchos
CGTCCCCCCGGCAACCGCACCCCGCACACTTGGTTCCCCCCTCATTTTGGTTCCTCCCCCGGTGCGCCCCGCAAATGCGTCCCCCCGGCAACCGCACCCCGCACACTTGGTTCCCCCCTCATTTTGGTTCCTCCCCCGGTGCGCCCTGCAAATGCGTCCCCCCGGCAACCGCACCCCGCACACTTGGTTCCCCCCTCATTTTGGTTCCCCCCCCCGGTGCGCCCCGCAAATGCGTCTCCCCGGCAACCGCACCCCGCACACTTGGTTCCCCCCTCATTTTGGTTCCCCCCGGTGCGCCCCGCAAATGCGTCCCCCCGGCAACCGCACCCCGCACACTTGGTTCCCCCCTCATTTTGGTTCCCCCCAACCCTTGGGGTCCCCCCAAGCCCCATGGACCACACCCCCCTTGGTGCCCCCCCACAATTTTGTACCCCCTGCCGTCCTACCCGTGCCCGCAGCAGCCGCTCGCGTTCCGCCAGTGCCTCCCGCACCCGACGCTGCATCTCGGCCAGGTGGAGGCAGGCGCTGGGGGGGGGGGAATAAATTGGGGGGGGCCAATTTGGGGGGTTCTGGGGGCATTTGTGGGGCTGCGGGCACATTTAGGGGGCGGAGGGGACTGGTTCTCATCTGTAGGACTCGGCGTTGAGCCCCCCCGGGGGCAGCTGCAGGGCCAGGATGCCTGGAGGGGTGCGGGGGGGGGCATGTCAGCACCCCCCAGACCGAAACCCCAAAACCGCTGCCGTTGACCCCAAAATCGCCGCTGTTGACCCCAAGGTGGCCGCTGGTGACGCCGGTAGGGCCACCGGGCGCCCCGCGGGCCACTGGGAGCGGAAGACGGGCATGAAGCTGCCGGTGGACGGCGGCCACGCTAAAATGCTAGGTCAGCCGCGGGTTGGGGCTTTGGGGGGGGCACCCCATAGGGTCACAACCCCCCCAAAACCCCCCCGGCCCCATAGAGACCCCCCCCAGCCCCACAGATCCCACCCCAAACCCTGCAGGTGCTCCCCCAAACCCTACAGGCACCTTCTCCAGATGTTCCCCACAACCTCCCAGCCCCACAAGTACAATGTGTCCGGGCGGCGCCGCGCTAAAATGTGTCTGGGCGGCGCCGCGCTTAAATGTGCCCAGGCGGCGCCGTGCTTAAATGTGTCCGGGCGGCGCCGCGCTAAAATGTGTCTGGGCGGCGGCGCGCTAAAATGTGCCCTAACCCTAACCCTAACCCTAACCCTGCATTTCCAGGCATGCTCTGGGCACCCAACATGGCCTCCCGGAAGCCTGGTGCCGGAAAACTATATTTACCAGCATTCCTTGGACAGCCGGAACAGCCAATCACGGGCCGAGTTTTCAAGAATTACATTTACCAGCACGCACTGTAACCCTAGCCCTTACCGCCTTTACAAAAAAGCCTCAAGCCCTAACCCTAAAAATCCTCGAAACCCCTACAGACATAACCCAAAATATTTACCACACTAAACACCTGAAGACCTATGCCTAAAACTCCTCACCCAATAAATTAAGACGTTCAAATCCCAAGCCCACAAAATTAAGACGTTCAAATCCCAAGCCCAAAAAATAGGACTCTCAAAACCTAAACCCAAAAACTAAAACCTAAAAACCCAAAAACCTAAACCCAAAAACGCTCCAAACACTAATCCAAAAAAATAAGACACTCAAAGCACTAACACAAAATATTAAGATGCTCAAAACCCTAACGCAAAAAATTAAGATGCTCCAAACCCTAACCCAAAAAAATAGGACACTCAAAACCCCAACCCTGGAGAACCTAACCAGAAAAAATAAATAAATAAATAAATAAAAATAAAATTTTAAAACCCTAACCCTAAATAATTGACCAAAAAGAAAACCCTAAGACCCTAACCCTAAAAAACCTTTCAACACTACAACCCATAAACTCTAAAACCCTAACACAGTAACCCTGAAAAACTTAAAACCTTAACCCCCAAATCCCTAAAATACTAACCGTTAAAAATCCAAACCTAAACAACTTAAAATCCTAAACATAAACCCTGAGAATACTTACCCTGAAACCCAACCCTAGTGCCCTACCCCTGAAACCTTAAAAGCGTCAATCAATCTTTGGAAAATAACATAGGCTCAGGAGAGGATCTCACTACGCTTACCCTGACTCTGACCCTTACCCTGACCCTAACCCTAACCCTAACCCCTAACCCTAACCCTAACCCTAACCCTAACCCTAACCCTACCCCTACCCCTAACCCTAACCCTAACACTACCCTAACCCTAACCCTAACCCCTAACCCTACCCCCCTAACACTACCCCTAACCCCCTAATGATAACCCTAGCCCTAACCCTAACGAACCCTAAACCTAAACCAAAACCCTAACCCTAACCCTAACCCCCTGGCAACCGCACCCCGCACACTTGGTTCCCCCCTCATTTTGGTCCCCCCCCCCCCCCCCCCTTGGGTTCCCCTCAAGCCCCATGGACCCCCCTCGGTGCTCCCCGCAAATGCGTCCCCCCGGCAACCGCACCCCGCACACTTGGTTCCCCCCTCATTTTGGTTCCTCCCCCGGTGCGCCCTGCAAATGCGTCCCCCCGGCAACCGCACCCCGCACACTTGGTTCCCCCCTCATTTTGGTTCCCCCCCCCCGGTGCGCCCCGCAAATGCGTCCCCCCGGCAACCGCACCCCGCACACTTGGTTCCCCCCTCATTTTGGTTCCCCCCCGGTGCGCCCCGCAAATGCGTCCCCCCGGCAACCGCACCCCGCACACTTGGTTTTCCCCTCATTTTGGTTCCCCCCAACCCTTGGGGTCCCCCCAAGCCCCATGGACCACACCCCCCTTGGTGCCCCCCCACAATTTTGTACCCCCTGCCGTCCTACCCGTGCCCGCAGCAGCCGCTCGCGTTCCGCCAGTGCCTCCCGCACCCGACGCTGCATCTCGGCCAGGTGGAGGCAGGCGCTGGGGGGGGGGGAATAAATTGGGGGGGGCCAATTTGGGGGGTTCTGGGGGCATTTGTGGGGCTGCGGGCACATTTAGGGGGCGGAGGGGACTGGTTCTCATCTGTAGGACTCGGCGTTGAGCCCCCCCGGGGGCAGCTGCAGGGCCAGGATGCCTGGAGGGGTGCGGGGGGGGGCATGTCAGCACCCCCCAGACCGAAACCCCAAAACCGCTGCCGTTGACCCCAAAATCGCCGCTGTTGACCCCAAGGTGGCCGCTGGTGACGCCGGTAGGGCCACCGGGCGCCCCGCGGGCCACTGGGAGCGGAAGACGGGCATGAAGCTGCCGGTGGACGGCGGCCACGCTAAAATGCTAGGTCAGCCGCGGGTTGGGGCTTTGGGGGGGGCACCCCATAGGGTCACAACCCCCCCAAAACCCCCCCGGCCCCATAGAGACCCCCCCCAGCCCCACAGATCCCACCCCAAACCCTGCAGGTGCTCCCCCAAACCCTACAGGCACCTTCTCCAGATGTTCCCCACAACCTCCCAGCCCCACAAGTACAATGTGTCCGGGCGGCGCCGCGCTAAAATGTGTCTGGGCGGCGCCGCGCTTAAATGTGCCCAGGCGGCGCCGTGCTTAAATGTGTCCGGGCGGCGCCGCGCTAAAATGTGTCTGGGCGGCGGCGCGCTAAAATGTGCCCTAACCCTAACCCTAACCCTAACCCTGCATTTCCAGGCATGCTCTGGGCACCCAACATGGCCTCCCGGAAGCCTGGTGCCGGAAAACTATATTTACCAGCATTCCTTGGACAGCCGGAACAGCCAATCACGGGCCGAGTTTTCAAGAATTACATTTACCAGCACGCACTGTAACCCTAGCCCTTACCGCCTTTACAAAAAAGCCTCAAGCCCTAACCCTAAAAATCCTCAAAACCCCTACAGACATAACCCAAAATATTTACCACACTAAACACCTGAAGACCTATGCCTAAAACTCCTCACCCAATAAATTAAGACGTTCAAATCCCAAGCCCACAAAATTAAGACGTTCAAATCCCAAGCCCAAAAAATAGGACTCTCAAAACCTAAACCCAAAAACTAAAACCTAAAAACCCAAAAACCTAAACCCAAAAACGCTCCAAACACTAATCCAAAAAAATAAGACACTCAAAGCACTAACACAAAATATTAAGATGCTCCAAACCCTAACCCAAAAAATTAGGACACTCAAAACCCTAACCCTGGAGAACCTAACCAGAAAAAATAAATAAATAAATAAATAAATAAAAATAAAATTTTAAAACCCTAACCCTAAATAATTGACCAAAAAGAAAACCCTAAGACCCTAACCCTAAAAAACCTTTCAACACTACAACCCATAAACTCTAAAACCCTAACACAGTAACCCTGAAAAACTTAAAACCTTAACCCCCAAATCCCTAAAATACTAACCGTTAAAAATCCAAACCTAAACAACTTAAAATCCTAAACATAAACCCTGAGAATACTTACCCTGAAACCCAACCCTAGTGCCCTACCCCTGAAACCTTAAAAGCGTCAATCAATCTTTGGAAAATAACATAGGCTCAGGAGAGGATCTCACTACGCTTACCCTGACTCTGACCCTTACCCTGACCCTAACCCTAACCCTAACCCCTAACCCTAACCCTAACCCTAACCCTAACCCTACCCCTACCCCTACCCCTAACCCTAACCCTAACCCTAACCCTAACCCCTAACCCTACCCCCCTAACACTACCCCTAACCCCCTAATGATAACCCTAGCCCTAACCCTAACGAACCCTAACCCTAAACCAAAACCCTAACCCTAACCCTAACCCCCTGGCAACCGCACCCCGCACACTTGGTTCCCCCCTCATTTTGTTTCCCCCCCCCCCCCCCCTTGGGTTCCCCTCAAGCCCCATGGACCCCCCTCGGTGCTCCCCGCAAATGCGTCCCCCCGGCAACCGCACCCCGCACACTTGGTTCCCCCCTCATTTTGCTTCCTCCCCCGGTGCGCCCTGCAAATGCGTCCCCCCGGCAACCGCACCCCGCACACTTGGTTCCCCCCTCATTTTGGTTCCCCCCCCCGGTGCGCCCCGCAAATGCGTCCCCCCGGCAACCGCACCCCGCACACTTGGTTCCCCCCTCATTTTGGTTCCCCCCCGGTGCGCCCCGCAAATGCGTCCCCCCGGCAACCGCACCCCGCACACTTGGTTTTCCCCTCATTTTGGTTCCCCCCAACCCTTGGGGTCCCCCCAAGCCCCATGGACCACACCCCCCTTGGTGCCCCCCCACAATTTTGTACCCCCTGCCGTCCTACCCGTGCCCGCAGCAGCCGCTCGCGTTCCGCCAGTGCCTCCCGCACCCGACGCTGCATCTCGGCCAGGTGGAGGCAGGCGCTGGGGGGGGGGGAATAAATTGGGGGGGGCCAATTTGGGGGGTTCTGGGGGCATTTGTGGGGCTGCGGGCACATTTAGGGGGCGGAGGGGACTGGTTCTCATCTGTAGGACTCGGCGTTGAGCCCCCCCGGGGGCAGCTGCAGGGCCAGGATGCCTGGAGGGGTGCGGGGGGGGGCATGTCAGCACCCCCCAGACCGAAACCCCAAAACCGCTGCCGTTGACCCCAAAATCGCCGCTGTTGACCCCAAGGTGGCCGCTGGTGACGCCGGTAGGGCCACCGGGCGCCCCGCGGGCCACTGGGAGCGGAAGACGGGCATGAAGCTGCCGGTGGACGGCGGCCACGCTAAAATGCTAGGTCAGCCGCGGGTTGGGGCTTTGGGGGGGGCACCCCATAGGGTCACAACCCCCCCAAAACCCCCCCGGCCCCATAGAGACCCCCCCCAGCCCCACAGATCCCACCCCAAACCCTGCAGGTGCTCCCCCAAACCCTACAGGCACCTTCTCCAGATGTTCCCCACAACCTCCCAGCCCCACAAGTACAATGTGTCCGGGCGGCGCCGCGCTAAAATGTGTCTGGGCGGCGCCGCGCTTAAATGTGCCCAGGCGGCGCCGTGCTTAAATGTGTCCGGGCGGCGCCGCGCTAAAATGTGTCTGGGCGGCGGCGCGCTAAAATGTGCCCTAACCCTAACCCTAACCCTAACCCTGCATTTCCAGGCATGCTCTGGGCACCCAACATGGCCTCCCGGAAGCCTGGTGCCGGAAAACTATATTTACCAGCATTCCTTGGACAGCCGGAACAGCCAATCACGGGCCGAGTTTTCAAGAATTACATTTACCAGCACGCACTGTAACCCTAGCCCTTACCGCCTTTACAAAAAAGCCTCAAGCCCTAACCCTAAAAATCCTCGAAACCCCTACAGACATAACCCAAAATATTTACCACACTAAACACCTGAAGACCTATGCCTAAAACTCCTCACCCAATAAATTAAGACGTTCAAATCCCAAGCCCACAAAATTAAGACGTTCAAATCCCAAGCCCAAAAAATAGGACTCTCAAAACCTAAACCCAAAAACTAAAACCTAAAAACCCAAAAACCTAAACCCAAAAACGCTCCAAACACTAATCCAAAAAAATAAGACACTCAAAGCACTAACACAAAATATTAAGATGCTCCAAACCCTAACCCAAAAAATTAGGACACTCAAAACCCTAACCCTGGAGAACCTAACCAGAAAAAATAAATAAATAAATAAATAAATAAATAAATAAATAAATAAATAAAAATAAAATTTTAAAACCCTAACCCTAAATAATTGACCAAAAAGAAAACCCTAAGACCCTAACCCTAAAAAACCTTTCAACACTACAACCCATAAACTCTAAAACCCTAACACAGTAACCCTGAAAAACTTAAAACCTTAACCCCCAAATCCCTAAAATACTAACCGTTAAAAATCCAAACCTAAACAACTTAAAATCCTAAACATAAACCCTGAGAATACTTACCCTGAAACCCAACCCTAGTGCCCTACCCCTGAAACCTTAAAAGCGTCAATCAATCTTTGGAAAATAACATAGGCTCAGGAGAGGATCTCACTACGCTTACCCTGACTCTGACCCTTACCCTGACCCTAACCCTAACCCTAACCCCTAACCCTAACCCTAACACTACCCTAACCCTACCCCTACCCCTACCCCTAACCCTAACCCTAACCCTAACCCTAACCCCTAACCCTACCCCCCTAACACTACCCCTAACCCCCTAATGATAACCCTAGCCCTAACCCTAACGAACCCTAACCCTAAACCAAAACCCTAACCCTAACCCTAACCCCCTGGCAACCGCACCCCGCACACTTGGTTCCCCCCTCATTTTGTTTCCCCCCCCCCCCCCCTTGGGTTCCCCTCAAGCCCCATGGACCCCCCTCGGTGCTCCCCGCAAATGCGTCCCCCCGGCAACCGCACCCCGCACACTTGGTTCCCCCCTCATTTTGCTTCCTCCCCCGGTGCGCCCTGCAAATGCGTCCCCCCGGCAACCGCACCCCGCACACTTGGTTCCCCCATCATTTTGGTTCCACCCCCCGGTGCGCCCCGCAAATGCGTCCCCCCGGCAACCGCACCCCGCACACTTGGTTCCCCCCTCATTTTGGTTCCCCCCCGGTGCGCCCCGCA
>NC_092611.1:57500-65000 GCF_047663525.1 Anas platyrhynchos
AGCAGCCGCTCGCGTTCCGCCAGTGCCTCCCGCACCCGACGCTGCATCTCGGCCAGGTGGAGGCAGGCGCTGGGGGGGGGGGAATAAATTGGGGGGGGCCAATTTGGGGGGTTCTGGGGGCATTTGTGGGGCTGCGGGCACATTTAGGGGGCGGAGGGGACTGGTTCTCATCTGTAGGACTCGGCGTTGAGCCCCCCCGGGGGCAGCTGCAGGGCCAGGATGCCTGGAGGGGTGCGGGGGGGGGCATGTCAGCACCCCCCAGACCGAAACCCCAAAACCGCTGCCGTTGACCCCAAAATCGCCGCTGTTGACCCCAAGGTGGCCGCTGGTGACGCCGGTAGGGCCACCGGGCGCCCCGCGGGCCACTGGGAGCGGAAGACGGGCATGAAGCTGCCGGTGGACGGCGGCCACGCTAAAATGCTAGGTCAGCCGCGGGTTGGGGCTTTGGGGGGGGCACCCCATAGGGTCACAACCCCCCCAAAACCCCCCCGGCCCCATAGAGACCCCCCCCAGCCCCACAGATCCCACCCCAAACCCTGCAGGTGCTCCCCCAAACCCTACAGGCACCTTCTCCAGATGTTCCCCACAACCTCCCAGCCCCACAAGTACAATGTGTCCGGGCGGCGCCGCGCTAAAATGTGTCTGGGCGGCGCCGCGCTTAAATGTGCCCAGGCGGCGCCGTGCTTAAATGTGTCCGGGCGGCGCCGCGCTAAAATGTGTCTGGGCGGCGGCGCGCTAAAATGTGCCCTAACCCTAACCCTAACCCTAACCCTGCATTTCCAGGCATGCTCTGGGCACCCAACATGGCCTCCCGGAAGCCTGGTGCCGGAAAACTATATTTACCAGCATTCCTTGGACAGCCGGAACAGCCAATCACGGGCCGAGTTTTCAAGAATTACATTTACCAGCACGCACTGTAACCCTAGCCCTTACCGCCTTTACAAAAAAGCCTCAAGCCCTAACCCTAAAAATCCTCGAAACCCCTACAGACATAACCCAAAATATTTACCACACTAAACACCTGAAGACCTATGCCTAAAACTCCTCACCCAATAAATTAAGACGTTCAAATCCCAAGCCCACAAAATTAAGACGTTCAAATCCCAAGCCCAAAAAATAGGACTCTCAAAACCTAAACCCAAAAACTAAAACCTAAAAACCCAAAAACCTAAACCCAAAAACGCTCCAAACACTAATCCAAAAAAATAAGACACTCAAAGCACTAACACAAAATATTAAGATGCTCAAAACCCTAACGCAAAAAATTAAGATGCTCCAAACCCTAACCCAAAAAAATAGGACACTCAAAACCCCAACCCTGGAGAACCTAACCAGAAAAAATAAATAAATAAATAAATAAAAATAAAATTTTAAAACCCTAACCCTAAATAATTGACCAAAAAGAAAACCCTAAGACCCTAACCCTAAAAAACCTTTCAACACTACAACCCATAAACTCTAAAACCCTAACACAGTAACCCTGAAAAACTTAAAACCTTAACCCCCAAATCCCTAAAATACTAACCGTTAAAAATCCAAACCTAAACAACTTAAAATCCTAAACATAAACCCTGAGAATACTTACCCTGAAACCCAACCCTAGTGCCCTACCCCTGAAACCTTAAAAGCGTCAATCAATCTTTGGAAAATAACATAGGCTCAGGAGAGGATCTCACTACGCTTACCCTGACTCTGACCCTTACCCTGACCCTAACCCTAACCCTAACCCCTAACCCTAACCCTAACCCTAACCCTAACCCTAACCCTACCCCTACCCCTAACCCTAACCCTAACCCTAACCCTAACCCTAACCCTAACCCCTAACCCTACCCCCCTAACACTACCCCTAACCCCCTAATGATAACCCTAGCCCTAACCCTAACGAACCCTAAACCTAAACCAAAACCCTAACCCTAACCCTAACCCCCTGGCAACCGCACCCCGCACACTTGGTTCCCCCCTCATTTTGGTCCCCCCCCCCCCCCCCCCTTGGGTTCCCCTCAAGCCCCATGGACCCCCCTCGGTGCTCCCCGCAAATGCGTCCCCCCGGCAACCGCACCCCGCACACTTGGTTCCCCCCTCATTTTGGTTCCTCCCCCGGTGCGCCCTGCAAATGCGTCCCCCCGGCAACCGCACCCCGCACACTTGGTTCCCCCCTCATTTTGGTTCCCCCCCCCGGTGCGCCCCGCAAATGCGTCCCCCCGGCAACCGCACCCCGCACACTTGGTTCCCCCCTCATTTTGGTTCCCCCCGGTGCGCCCCGCAAATGCGTCCCCCCGGCAACCGCACCCCGCACACTTGGTTCCCCCCTCATTTTGGTTCCCCCCAACCCTTGGGGTCCCCCCAAGCCCCATGGACCACACCCCCCTTGGTGCCCCCCCACAATTTTGTACCCCCTGCCGTCCTACCCGTGCCCGCAGCAGCCGCTCGCGTTCCGCCAGTGCCTCCCGCACCCGACGCTGCATCTCGGCCAGGTGGAGGCAGGCGCTGGGGGGGGGGGAATAAATTGGGGGGGGCCAATTTGGGGGGTTCTGGGGGCATTTGTGGGGCTGCGGGCACATTTAGGGGGCGGAGGGGACTGGTTCTCATCTGTAGGACTCGGCGTTGAGCCCCCCCGGGGGCAGCTGCAGGGCCAGGATGCCTGGAGGGGTGCGGGGGGGGGCATGTCAGCACCCCCCAGACCGAAACCCCAAAACCGCTGCCGTTGACCCCAAAATCGCCGCTGTTGACCCCAAGGTGGCCGCTGGTGACGCCGGTAGGGCCACCGGGCGCCCCGCGGGCCACTGGGAGCGGAAGACGGGCATGAAGCTGCCGGTGGACGGCGGCCACGCTAAAATGCTAGGTCAGCCGCGGGTTGGGGCTTTGGGGGGGGCACCCCATAGGGTCACAACCCCCCCAAAACCCCCCCGGCCCCATAGAGACCCCCCCCAGCCCCACAGATCCCACCCCAAACCCTGCAGGTGCTCCCCCAAACCCTACAGGCACCTTCTCCAGATGTTCCCCACAACCTCCCAGCCCCACAAGTACAATGTGTCCGGGCGGCGCCGCGCTAAAATGTGTCTGGGCGGCGCCGCGCTTAAATGTGCCCAGGCGGCGCCGTGCTTAAATGTGTCCGGGCGGCGCCGCGCTAAAATGTGTCTGGGCGGCGGCGCGCTAAAATGTGCCCTAACCCTAACCCTAACCCTAACCCTGCATTTCCAGGCATGCTCTGGGCACCCAACATGGCCTCCCGGAAGCCTGGTGCCGGAAAACTATATTTACCAGCATTCCTTGGACAGCCGGAACAGCCAATCACGGGCCGAGTTTTCAAGAATTACATTTACCAGCACGCACTGTAACCCTAGCCCTTACCGCCTTTACAAAAAAGCCTCAAGCCCTAACCCTAAAAATCCTCGAAACCCCTACAGACATAACCCAAAATATTTACCACACTAAACACCTGAAGACCTATGCCTAAAACTCCTCACCCAATAAATTAAGACGTTCAAATCCCAAGCCCACAAAATTAAGACGTTCAAATCCCAAGCCCAAAAAATAGGACTCTCAAAACCTAAACCCAAAAACTAAAACCTAAAAACCCAAAAACCTAAACCCAAAAACGCTCCAAACACTAATCCAAAAAAATAAGACACTCAAAGCACTAACACAAAATATTAAGATGCTCAAAACCCTAACGCAAAAAATTAAGATGCTCCAAACCCTAACCCAAAAAAATAGGACACTCAAAACCCCAACCCTGGAGAACCTAACCAGAAAAAATAAATAAATAAATAAATAAAAATAAAATTTTAAAACCCTAACCCTAAATAATTGACCAAAAAGAAAACCCTAAGACCCTAACCCTAAAAAACCTTTCAACACTACAACCCATAAACTCTAAAACCCTAACACAGTAACCCTGAAAAACTTAAAACCTTAACCCCCAAATCCCTAAAATACTAACCGTTAAAAATCCAAACCTAAACAACTTAAAATCCTAAACATAAACCCTGAGAATACTTACCCTGAAACCCAACCCTAGTGCCCTACCCCTGAAACCTTAAAAGCGTCAATCAATCTTTGGAAAATAACATAGGCTCAGGAGAGGATCTCACTACGCTTACCCTGACTCTGACCCTTACCCTGACCCTAACCCTAACCCTAACCCCTAACCCTAACCCTAACCCTAACCCTAACCCTAACCCTACCCCTACCCCTAACCCTAACCCTAACCCTAACCCTAACCCTAACCCTAACCCCTAACCCTACCCCCCTAACACTACCCCTAACCCCCTAATGATAACCCTAGCCCTAACCCTAACGAACCCTAACCCTAAACCAAAACCCTAACCCTAACCCTAACCCCCTGGCAACCGCACCCCGCACACTTGGTTCCCCCCTCATTTTTGTTCCCCCCCCCCCCCCTTTGGGTTCCCCTCAAGCCCCATGGACCCCCCTCGGTGCTCCCCGCAAATGCGTCCCCCCGGCAACCGCACCCCGCACACTTGGTTCCCCCCTCATTTTGGTTCCTCCCCCGGTGCGCCCCGCAAATGCGTCCCCCCGGCAACCGCACCCCGCACACTTGGTTCCCCCCTCATTTTGGTTCCTCCCCCGGTGCGCCCTGCAAATGCGTCCCCCCGGCAACCGCACCCCGCACACTTGGTTCCCCCCTCATTTTGGTTCCCCCCCCCGGTGCGCCCCGCAAATGCGTCCCCCCGGCAACCGCACCCCGCACACTTGGTTCCCCCCTCATTTTGGTTCCCCCCGGTGCGCCCCGCAAATGCGTCCCCCCGGCAACCGCACCCCGCACACTTGGTTCCCCCCTCATTTTGGTTCCCCCCAACCCTTGGGGTCCCCCCAAGCCCCATGGACCACACCCCCCTTGGTGCCCCCCCACAATTTTGTACCCCCTGCCGTCCTACCCGTGCCCGCAGCAGCCGCTCGCGTTCCGCCAGTGCCTCCCGCACCCGACGCTGCATCTCGGCCAGGTGGAGGCAGGCGCTGGGGGGGGGGGAATAAATTGGGGGGGGCCAATTTGGGGGGTTCTGGGGGCATTTGTGGGGCTGCGGGCACATTTAGGGGGCGGAGGGGACTGGTTCTCATCTGTAGGACTCGGCGTTGAGCCCCCCCGGGGGCAGCTGCAGGGCCAGGATGCCTGGAGGGGTGCGGGGGGGGGCATGTCAGCACCCCCCAGACCGAAACCCCAAAACCGCTGCCGTTGACCCCAAAATCGCCGCTGTTGACCCCAAGGTGGCCGCTGGTGACGCCGGTAGGGCCACCGGGCGCCCCGCGGGCCACTGGGAGCGGAAGACGGGCATGAAGCTGCCGGTGGACGGCGGCCACGCTAAAATGCTAGGTCAGCCGCGGGTTGGGGCTTTGGGGGGGGCACCCCATAGGGTCACAACCCCCCCAAAACCCCCCCGGCCCCATAGAGACCCCCCCCAGCCCCACAGATCCCACCCCAAACCCTGCAGGTGCTCCCCCAAACCCTACAGGCACCTTCTCCAGATGTTCCCCACAACCTCCCAGCCCCACAAGTACAATGTGTCCGGGCGGCGCCGCGCTAAAATGTGTCTGGGCGGCGCCGCGCTTAAATGTGCCCAGGCGGCGCCGTGCTTAAATGTGTCCGGGCGGCGCCGCGCTAAAATGTGTCTGGGCGGCGGCGCGCTAAAATGTGCCCTAACCCTAACCCTAACCCTAACCCTGCATTTCCAGGCATGCTCTGGGCACCCAACATGGCCTCCCGGAAGCCTGGTGCCGGAAAACTATATTTACCAGCATTCCTTGGACAGCCGGAACAGCCAATCACGGGCCGAGTTTTCAAGAATTACATTTACCAGCACGCACTGTAACCCTAGCCCTTACCGCCTTTACAAAAAAGCCTCAAGCCCTAACCCTAAAAATCCTCGAAACCCCTACAGACATAACCCAAAATATTTACCACACTAAACACCTGAAGACCTATGCCTAAAACTCCTCACCCAATAAATTAAGACGTTCAAATCCCAAGCCCACAAAATTAAGACGTTCAAATCCCAAGCCCAAAAAATAGGACTCTCAAAACCTAAACCCAAAAACTAAAACCTAAAAACCCAAAAACCTAAACCCAAAAACGCTCCAAACACTAATCCAAAAAAATAAGACACTCAAAGCACTAACACAAAATATTAAGATGCTCAAAACCCTAACGCAAAAAATTAAGATGCTCCAAACCCTAACCCAAAAAAATAGGACACTCAAAACCCCAACCCTGGAGAACCTAACCAGAAAAAATAAATAAATAAATAAATAAAAATAAAATTTTAAAACCCTAACCCTAAATAATTGACCAAAAAGAAAACCCTAAGACCCTAACCCTAAAAAACCTTTCAACACTACAACCCATAAACTCTAAAACCCTAACACAGTAACCCTGAAAAACTTAAAACCTTAACCCCCAAATCCCTAAAATACTAACCGTTAAAAATCCAAACCTAAACAACTTAAAATCCTAAACATAAACCCTGAGAATACTTACCCTGAAACCCAACCCTAGTGCCCTACCCCTGAAACCTTAAAAGCGTCAATCAATCTTTGGAAAATAACATAGGCTCAGGAGAGGATCTCACTACGCTTACCCTGACTCTGACCCTTACCCTGACCCTAACCCTAACCCTAACCCCTAACCCTAACCCTAACCCTAACCCTAACCCTAACCCTACCCCTACCCCTAACCCTAACCCTAACCCTAACCCTAACCCTAACCCTAACCCCTAACCCTACCCCCCTAACACTACCCCTAACCCCCTAATGATAACCCTAGCCCTAACCCTAACGAACCCTAACCCTAAACCAAAACCCTAACCCTAACCCTAACCCCCTGGCAACCGCACCCCGCACACTTGGTTCCCCCCTCATTTTTGTTCCCCCCCCCCCCCCTTTGGGTTCCCCTCAAGCCCCATGGACCCCCCTCGGTGCTCCCCGCAAATGCGTCCCCCCGGCAACCGCACCCCGCACACTTGGTTCCCCCCTCATTTTGGTTCCTCCCCCGGTGCGCCCCGCAAATGCGTCCCCCCGGCAACCGCACCCCGCACACTTGGTTCCCCCCTCATTTTGGTTCCTCCCCCGGTGCGCCCTGCAAATGCGTCCCCCCGGCAACCGCACCCCGCACACTTGGTTCCCCCCTCATTTTGGTTCCCCCCCCCGGTGCGCCCCGCAAATGCGTCCCCCCGGCAACCGCACCCCGCACACTTGGTTCCCCCCTCATTTTGGTTCCCCCCGGTGCGCCCCGCAAATGCGTCCCCCCGGCAACCGCACCCCGCACACTTGGTTCCCCCCTCATTTTGGTTCCCCCCAACCCTTGGGGTCCCCCCAAGCCCCATGGACCACACCCCCCTTGGTGCCCCCCCACAATTTTGTACCCCCTGCCGTCCTACCCGTGCCCGCAGCAGCCGCTCGCGTTCCGCCAGTGCCTCCCGCACCCGACGCTGCATCTCGGCCAGGTGGAGGCAGGCGCTGGGGGGGGGGGAATAAATTGGGGGG
>NC_092611.1:112500-120000 GCF_047663525.1 Anas platyrhynchos
GGGGCGGAGGGGACTGGTTCTCATCTGTAGGACTCGGCGTTGAGCCCCCCCGGGGGCAGCTGCAGGGCCAGGATGCCTGGAGGGGTGCGGGGGGGGGCATGTCAGCACCCCCCAGACCGAAACCCCAAAACCGCTGCCGTTGACCCCAAAATCGCCGCTGTTGACCCCAAGGTGGCCGCTGGTGACGCCGGTAGGGCCACCGGGCGCCCCGCGGGCCACTGGGAGCGGAAGACGGGCATGAAGCTGCCGGTGGACGGCGGCCACGCTAAAATGCTAGGTCAGCCGCGGGTTGGGGCTTTGGGGGGGGCACCCCATAGGGTCACAACCCCCCCAAAACCCCCCCGGCCCCATAGAGACCCCCCCCAGCCCCACAGATCCCACCCCAAACCCTGCAGGTGCTCCCCCAAACCCTACAGGCACCTTCTCCAGATGTTCCCCACAACCTCCCAGCCCCACAAGTACAATGTGTCCGGGCGGCGCCGCGCTAAAATGTGTCTGGGCGGCGCCGCGCTTAAATGTGCCCAGGCGGCGCCGTGCTTAAATGTGTCCGGGCGGCGCCGCGCTAAAATGTGTCTGGGCGGCGGCGCGCTAAAATGTGCCCTAACCCTAACCCTAACCCTAACCCTGCATTTCCAGGCATGCTCTGGGCACCCAACATGGCCTCCCGGAAGCCTGGTGCCGGAAAACTATATTTACCAGCATTCCTTGGACAGCCGGAACAGCCAATCACGGGCCGAGTTTTCAAGAATTACATTTACCAGCACGCACTGTAACCCTAGCCCTTACCGCCTTTACAAAAAAGCCTCAAGCCCTAACCCTAAAAATCCTCGAAACCCCTACAGACATAACCCAAAATATTTACCACACTAAACACCTGAAGACCTATGCCTAAAACTCCTCACCCAATAAATTAAGACGTTCAAATCCCAAGCCCACAAAATTAAGACGTTCAAATCCCAAGCCCACAAAATTAAGACGTTCAAATCCCAAGCCCAAAAACTAAAACCTAAAAACCCAAAAACCTAAACCCAAAAACGCTCCAAACACTAATCCAAAAAAATAAGACACTCAAAGCACTAACACAAAATATTAAGATGCTCAAAACCCTAACGCAAAAAATTAAGATGCTCCAAATCCTAACCCAAAAAATTAGGACACTCAAAACCCTAACCCTGGAGAACCTAACCAGAAAAAATAAATAAATAAATAAATAAATAAATAAATAAAAATAAAATTTTAAAACCCTAACCCTAAATAATTGACCAAAAAGAAAACCCTAAGACACTAACCCTAAAAAACCTTTCAACACTACAACCCATAAACTCTAAAACCCTAACACAGTAACCCTGAAAAACTTAAAACCTTAACCCCCAAATCCCTAAAATACTAACCGTTAAAAATCCAAACCTAAACAACTTAAAATCCTAAACATAAACCCTGAGAATACTTACCCTGAAACCCAACCCTAGTGCCCTACCCCTGAAACCTTAAAAGCGTCAATCAATCTTTGGAAAATAACATAGGCTCAGGAGAGGATCTCACTACGCTTACCCTGACTCTGACCCTTACCCTGACCCTAACCCTAACCCTAACCCCTAACCCTAACCCTAACCCTAACCCTAACCCTACCCCTAACCCTAACCCTAACCCTAACCCTAACCCTAACCCTAACCCTAACCCTAACCCCTAACCCTACCCCCCTAACACTACCCCTAACCCCCTAATGATAACCCTAGCCCTAACCCTAACGAACCCTAACCCTAAACCAAAACCCTAACCCTAACCCTAACCCCCTGGCAACCGCACCCCGCACACTTGGTTCCCCCCTCATTTTGGTTCCCCCCCCCCCCCCCCCTTGGGTTCCCCTCAAGCCCCATGGACCCCCCTCGGTGCTCCCCGCAAATGCGTCCCCCCGGCAACCGCACCCCGCACACTTGGTTCCCCCCTCATTTTGGTTCCTCCCCCGGTGCGCCCTGCAAATGCGTCCCCCCGGCAACCGCACCCCGCACACTTGGTTCCCCCCTCATTTTGGTTCCCCCCCCGGTGCGCCCCGCAAATGCGTCCCCCCGGCAACCGCACCCCGCACACTTGGTTCCCCCCTCATTTTGGTTCCCCCCCGGTGCGCCCCGCAAATGCGTCCCCCCGGCAACCGCACCCCGCACACTTGGTTTTCCCCTCATTTTGGTTCCCCCCAACCCTTGCGGTCCCCCCAAGCCCCATGGACCACACCCCCCTTGGTGCCCCCCCACAATTTTGTACCCCCCGCCGTCCTACCCGTGCCCGCAGCAGCCGCTCGCGTTCCGCCAGTGCCTCCCGCACCCGACGCTGCATCTCGGCCAGGTGGAGGCAGGCGCTGGGGGGGGGGGAATAAATTGGGGGGGGCCAATTTGGGGGGTTCTGGGGGCATTTGTGGGGCTGCGGGCACATTTAGGGGGCGGAGGGGACTGGTTCTCATCTGTAGGACTCGGCGTTGAGCCCCCCCGGGGGCAGCTGCAGGGCCAGGATGCCTGGAGGGGTGCGGGGGGGGGCATGTCAGCACCCCCCAGACCGAAACCCCAAAACCGCTGCCGTTGACCCCAAAATCGCCGCTGTTGACCCCAAGGTGGCCGCTGGTGACGCCGGTAGGGCCACCGGGCGCCCCGCGGGCCACTGGGAGCGGAAGACGGGCATGAAGCTGCCGGTGGACAGCGGCCACGCTAAAATGCTAGGTCAGCCGCGGGTTGGGGCTTTGGGGGGGGCACCCCATAGGGTCACAACCCCCCCAAAACCCCCCCGGCCCCATAGAGACCCCCCCCAGCCCCACAGATCCCACCCCAAACCCTGCAGGTGCTCCCCCAAACCCTACAGGCACCTTCTCCAGATGTTCCCCACAACCTCCCAGCCCCACAAGTACAATGTGTCCGGGCGGCGCCGCGCTAAAATGTGTCTGGGCGGCGCCGCGCTTAAATGTGCCCAGGCGGCGCCGTGCTTAAATGTGTCCGGGCGGCGCCGCGCTAAAATGTGTCTGGGCGGCGGCGCGCTAAAATGTGCCCTAACCCTAACCCTAACCCTAACCCTGCATTTCCAGGCATGCTCTGGGCACCCAACATGGCCTCCCGGAAGCCTGGTGCCGGAAAACTATATTTACCAGCATTCCTTGGACAGCCGGAACAGCCAATCACGGGCCGAGTTTTCAAGAATTACATTTACCAGCACGCACTGTAACCCTAGCCCTTACCGCCTTTACAAAAAAGCCTCAAGCCCTAACCCTAAAAATCCTCGAAACCCCTACAGACATAACCCAAAATATTTACCACACTAAACACCTGAAGACCTATGCCTAAAACTCCTCACCCAATAAATTAAGACGTTCAAATCCCAAGCCCACAAAATTAAGACGTTCAAATCCCAAGCCCAAAAAATAGGACTCTCAAAACCTAAACCCAAAAACTAAAACCTAAAAACCCAAAAACCTAAACCCAAAAACGCTCCAAACACTAATCCAAAAAAATAAGACACTCAAAGCACTAACACAAAATATTAAGATGCTCAAAACCCTAACGCAAAAAATTAAGATGCTCCAAACCCTAACCCAAAAAATTAGGACACTCAAAACCCTAACCCTGGAGAACCTAACCAGAAAAAATAAATAAATAAATAAATAAATAAATAAATAAATAAATAAAAATAAAATTTTAAAACCCTAACCCTAAATAATTGACCAAAAAGAAAACCCTAAGACCCTAACCCTAAAAAACCTTTCAACACTACAACCCATAAACTCTAAAACCCTAACACAGTAACCCTGAAAAACTTAAAACCTTAACCCCCAAATCCCTAAAATACTAACCGTTAAAAATCCAAACCTAAACAACTTAAAATCCTAAACATAAACCCTGAGAATACTTACCCTGAAACCCAACCCTAGTGCCCTACCCCTGAAACCTTAAAAGCGTCAATCAATCTTTGGAAAATAACATAGGCTCAGGAGAGGATCTCACTACGCTTACCCTGACTCTGACCCTTACCCTGACCCTAACCCTAACCCTAACCCCAACCCCTAACCCTAACCCTAACCCTAACCCTAACCCTACCCCTACCCCTACCCCTAACCCTAACCCTAACCCTAACCCTAACCCTAACCCTAACCCCTAACCCTACCCCCCTAACACTACCCCTAACCCCCTAATGATAACCCTAGCCCTAACCCTAACGAACCCTAACCCTAAACCAAAACCCTAACCCTAACCCTAACCCCCTGGCAACCGCACCCCGCACACTTGGTTCCCCCCTCATTTTGGTTCCCCCCCCCCCCCCCCCCTTGGGTTCCCCTCAAGCCCCATGGACCCCCCTCGGTGCTCCCCGCAAATGCGTCCCCCCGGCAACCGCACCCCGCACACTTGGTTCCCCCCTCATTTTGGTTCCTCCCCCGGTGCGCCCTGCAAATGCGTCCCCCCGGCAACCGCACCCCGCACACTTGGTTCCCCCCTCATTTTGGTTCCCCCCCCCGGTGCGCCCCGCAAATGCGTCCCCCCGGCAACCGCACCCCGCACACTTGGTTCCCCCCTCATTTTGGTTCCCCCCCGGTGCGCCCCGCAAATGCGTCCCCCCGGCAACCGCACCCCGCACACTTGGTTTTCCCCTCATTTTGGTTCCCCCCAACCCTTGCGGTCCCCCCAAGCCCCATGGACCACACCCCCCTTGGTGCCCCCCCACAATTTTGTACCCCCTGCCGTCCTACCCGTGCCCGCAGCAGCCGCTCGCGTTCCGCCAGTGCCTCCCGCACCCGACGCTGCATCTCGGCCAGGTGGAGGCAGGCGCTGGGGGGGGGGGAATAAATTGGGGGGGGCCAATTTGGGGGGTTCTGGGGGCATTTGTGGGGCTGCGGGCACATTTAGGGGGCGGAGGGGACTGGTTCTCATCTGTAGGACTCGGCGTTGAGCCCCCCCGGGGGCAGCTGCAGGGCCAGGATGCCTGGAGGGGTGCGGGGGGGGGCATGTCAGCACCCCCCAGACCGAAACCCCAAAACCGCTGCCGTTGACCCCAAAATCGCCGCTGTTGACCCCAAGGTGGCCGCTGGTGACGCCGGTAGGGCCACCGGGCGCCCCGCGGGCCACTGGGAGCGGAAGACGGGCATGAAGCTGCCGGTGGACGGCGGCCACGCTAAAATGCTAGGTCAGCCGCGGGTTGGGGCTTTGGGGGGGGCACCCCATAGGGTCACAACCCCCCCAAAACCCCCCCGGCCCCATAGAGACCCCCCCCAGCCCCACAGATCCCACCCCAAACCCTGCAGGTGCTCCCCCAAACCCTACAGGCACCTTCTCCAGATGTTCCCCACAACCTCCCAGCCCCACAAGTACAATGTGTCCGGGCGGCGCCGCGCTAAAATGTGTCTGGGCGGCGCCGCGCTTAAATGTGCCCAGGCGGCGCCGTGCTTAAATGTGTCCGGGCGGCGCCGCGCTAAAATGTGTCTGGGCGGCGGCGCGCTAAAATGTGCCCTAACCCTAACCCTAACCCTAACCCTGCATTTCCAGGCATGCTCTGGGCACCCAACATGGCCTCCCGGAAGCCTGGTGCCGGAAAACTATATTTACCAGCATTCCTTGGACAGCCGGAACAGCCAATCACGGGCCGAGTTTTCAAGAATTACATTTACCAGCACGCACTGTAACCCTAGCCCTTACCGCCTTTACAAAAAAGCCTCAAGCCCTAACCCTAAAAATCCTCGAAACCCCTACAGACATAACCCAAAATATTTACCACACTAAACACCTGAAGACCTATGCCTAAAACTCCTCACCCAATAAATTAAGACGTTCAAATCCCAAGCCCACAAAATTAAGACGTTCAAATCCCAAGCCCAAAAAATAGGACTCTCAAAACCTAAACCCAAAAACTAAAACCTAAAAACCCAAAAACCTAAACCCAAAAACGCTCCAAACACTAATCCAAAAAAATAAGACACTCAAAGCACTAACACAAAATATTAAGATGCTCAAAACCCTAACGCAAAAAATTAAGATGCTCCAAACCCTAACCCAAAAAATTAGGACACTCAAAACCCTAACCCTGGAGAACCTAACCAGAAAAAATAAATAAATAAATAAATAAATAAATAAATAAATAAATAAAAATAAAATTTTAAAACCCTAACCCTAAATAATTGACCAAAAAGAAAACCCTAAGACCCTAACCCTAAAAAACCTTTCAACACTACAACCCATAAACTCTAAAACCCTAACACAGTAACCCTGAAAAACTTAAAACCTTAACCCCCAAATCCCTAAAATACTAACCGTTAAAAATCCAAACCTAAACAACTTAAAATCCTAAACATAAACCCTGAGAATACTTACCCTGAAACCCAACCCTAGTGCCCTACCCCTGAAACCTTAAAAGCGTCAATCAATCTTTGGAAAATAACATAGGCTCAGGAGAGGATCTCACTACGCTTACCCTGACTCTGACCCTTACCCTGACCCTAACCCTAACCCTAACCCCAACCCCTAACCCTAACCCTAACCCTAACCCTAACCCTACCCCTACCCCTACCCCTAACCCTAACCCTAACCCTAACCCTAACCCTAACCCTAACCCTAACCCCTAACCCTACCCCCCTAACACTACCCCTAACCCCCTAATGATAACCCTAGCCCTAACCCTAACGAACCCTAACCCTAAACCAAAACCCTAACCCTAACCCTAACCCCCTGGCAACCGCACCCCGCACACTTGGTTCCCCCCTCATTTTGGTTCCCCCCCCCCCCCCCCCTTGGGTTCCCCTCAAGCCCCATGGACCCCCCTCGGTGCTCCCCGCAAATGCGTCCCCCCGGCAACCGCACCCCGCACACTTGGTTCCCCCCTCATTTTGGTTCCTCCCCCGGTGCGCCCTGCAAATGCGTCCCCCCGGCAACCGCACCCCGCACACTTGGTTCCCCCCTCATTTTGGTTCCCCCCCCCGGTGCGCCCCGCAAATGCGTCCCCCCGGCAACCGCACCCCGCACACTTGGTTCCCCCCTCATTTTGGTTCCCCCCCGGTGCGCCCCGCAAATGCGTCCCCCCGGCAACCGCACCCCGCACACTTGGTTTTCCCCTCATTTTGGTTCCCCCCAACCCTTGGGGTCCCCCCAAGCCCCATGGACCACACCCCCCTTGGTGCCCCCCCACAATTTTGTACCCCCTGCCGTCCTACCCGTGCCCGCAGCAGCCGCTCGCGTTCCGCCAGTGCCTCCCGCACCCGACGCTGCATCTCGGCCAGGTGGAGGCAGGCGCTGGGGGGGGGGGAATAAATTGGGGGGGGCCAATTTGGGGGGTTCTGGGGGCATTTGTGGGGCTGCGGGCACATTTAGGGGGCGGAGGGGACTGGTTCTCATCTGTAGGACTCGGCGTTGAGCCCCCCCGGGGGCAGCTGCAGGGCCAGGATGCCTGGAGGGGTGCGGGGGGGGGCATGTCAGCACCCCCCAGACCGAAACCCCAAAACCGCTGCCGTTGACCCCAAAATCGCCGCTGTTGACCCCAAGG
>NC_092611.1:150000-155000 GCF_047663525.1 Anas platyrhynchos
ACTTACCCTGAAACCCAACCCTAGTGCCCTACCCCTGAAACCTTAAAAGCGTCAATCAATCTTTGGAAAATAACATAGGCTCAGGAGAGGATCTCACTACGCTTACCCTGACTCTGACCCTTACCCTGACCCTAACCCTAACCCTAACCCCTAACCCTAACCCTAACCCTAACCCTAACCCTAACCCTACCCCTACCCCTAACCCTAACCCTAACACTACCCTAACCCTAACCCTAACCCTAACCCCTAACCCTACCCCCCTAACACTACCCCTAACCCCCTAATGATAACCCTAGCCCTAACCCTAACGAACCCTAAACCTAAACCAAAACCCTAACCCTAACCCTAACCCCCTGGCAACCGCACCCCGCACACTTGGTTCCCCCCTCATTTTGGTCCCCCCCCCCCCCCCCCTTGGGTTCCCCTCAAGCCCCATGGACCCCCCTCGGTGCTCCCCGCAAATGCGTCCCCCCGGCAACCGCACCCCGCACACTTGGTTCCCCCCTCATTTTGGTTCCTCCCCCGGTGCGCCCTGCAAATGCGTCCCCCCGGCAACCGCACCCCGCACACTTGGTTCCCCCCTCATTTTGGTTCCCCCCCCCGGTGCGCCCCGCAAATGCGTCTCCCCGGCAACCGCACCCCGCACACTTGGTTCCCCCCTCATTTTGGTTCCCCCCGGTGCGCCCCGCAAATGCGTCCCCCCGGCAACCGCACCCCGCACACTTGGTTCCCCCCTCATTTTGGTTCCCCCCAACCCTTGGGGTCCCCCCAAGCCCCATGGACCACACCCCCCTTGGTGCCCCCCCACAATTTTGTACCCCCTGCCGTCCTACCCGTGCCCGCAGCAGCCGCTCGCGTTCCGCCAGTGCCTCCCGCACCCGACGCTGCATCTCGGCCAGGTGGAGGCAGGCGCTGGGGGGGGGGGAATAAATTGGGGGGGGCCAATTTGGGGGGTTCTGGGGGCATTTGTGGGGCTGCGGGCACATTTAGGGGGCGGAGGGGACTGGTTCTCATCTGTAGGACTCGGCGTTGAGCCCCCCCGGGGGCAGCTGCAGGGCCAGGATGCCTGGAGGGGTGCGGGGGGGGGCATGTCAGCACCCCCCAGACCGAAACCCCAAAACCGCTGCCGTTGACCCCAAAATCGCCGCTGTTGACCCCAAGGTGGCCGCTGGTGACGCCGGTAGGGTCACCGGGCGCCCCGCGGGCCACTGGGAGCGGAAGACGGGCATGAAGCTGCCGGTGGACGGCGGCCACGCTAAAATGCTAGGTCAGCCGCGGGTTGGGGCTTTGGGGGGGGCACCCCATAGGGTCACAACCCCCCCAAAACCCCCCCGGCCCCATAGAGACCCCCCCCAGCCCAACAGATCCCACCCCAAACCCTGCAGGTGCTCCCCCAAACCATACATGCACCTTCTCCAGATGTTCCCCACAACCTCCCAGCCCCACAAGTACAATGTGTCCGGGCGGCGCCGCGCTAAAATGTGTCTGGGCGGCGCCGCGCTTAAATGTGCCCAGGCGGCGCCGTGCTTAAATGTGTCCGGGCGGCGCCGCGCTAAAATGTGTCTGGGCGGCGGCGCGCTAAAATGTGCCCTAACCCTAACCCTAACCCTAACCCTGCATTTCCAGGCATGCTCTGGGCACCCAACATGGCCTCCCGGAAGCCTGGTGCCGGAAAACTATATTTACCAGCATTCCTTGGACAGCCGGAACAGCCAATCACGGGCCGAGTTTTCAAGAATTACATTTACCAGCACGCACTGTAACCCTAGCCCTTACCGCCTTTACAAAAAAGCCTCAAGCCCTAACCCTAAAAATCCTCGAAACCCCTACAGACATAACCCAAAATATTTACCACACTAAACACCTGAAGACCTATGCCTAAAACTCCTCACCCAATAAATTAAGACGTTCAAATCCCAAGCCCACAAAATTAAGACGTTCAAATCCCAAGCCCAAAAAATAGGACTCTCAAAACCTAAACCCAAAAACTAAAACCTAAAAACCCAAAAACCTAAACCCAAAAACGCTCCAAACACTAATCCAAAAAAATAAGACACTCAAAGCACTAACACAAAATATTAAGATGCTCAAAACCCTAACGCAAAAAATTAAGATGCTCCAAACCCTAACCCAAAAAAATAGGACACTCAAAACCCCAACCCTGGAGAACCTAACCAGAAAAAATAAATAAATAAATAAATAAAAATAAAATTTTAAAACCCTAACCCTAAATAATTGACCAAAAAGAAAACCCTAAGACCCTAACCCTAAAAAACCTTTCAACACTACAACCCATAAACTCTAAAACCCTAACACAGTAACCCTGAAAATCTTAAAACCTTAACCCCCAAATCCCTAAAATACTAACCGTTAAAAATCCAAACCTAAACAACTTAAAATCCTAAACATAAACCCTGAGAATACTTACCCTGAAACCCAACCCTAGTGCCCTACCCCTGAAACCTTAAAAGCGTCAATCAATCTTTGGAAAATAACATAGGCTCAGGAGAGGATCTCACTACGCTTACCCTGACTCTGACCCTTACCCTGACCCTAACCCTAACCCTAACCCCTAACCCTAACCCTAACCCTAACCCTAACCCTAACCCTACCCCTACCCCTAACCCTAACCCTAACCCTAACCCTAACCCTAACCCTAACCCCTAACCCTACCCCCCTAACACTACCCCTAACCCCCTAATGATAACCCTAGCCCTAACCCTAACGAACCCTAACCCTAAACCAAAACCCTAACCCTAACCCTAACCCCCTGGCAACCGCACCCCGCACACTTGGTTCCCCCCTCATTTTTGTTCCCCCCCCCCCCCCCCCTTGGGTTCCCCTCAAGCCCCATGGACCCCCCTCGGTGCTCCCCGCAAATGCGTCCCCCCGGCAACCGCACCCCGCACACTTGGTTCCCCCCTCATTTTGGTTCCTCCCCCGGTGCGCCCCGCAAATGCGTCCCCCCGGCAACCGCACCCCGCACACTTGGTTCCCCCCTCATTTTGGTTCCTCCCCCGGTGCGCCCCGCAAATGCGTCCCCCCGGCAACCGCACCCCGCACACTTGGTTTTCCCCTCATTTTGGTTCCCCCCAACCCTTGGGGTCCCCCCAAGCCCCATGGACCACACCCCCCTTGGTGCCCCCCCACAATTTTGTACCCCCTGCCGTCCTACCCGTGCCCGCAGCAGCCGCTCGCGTTCCGCCAGTGCCTCCCGCACCCGACGCTGCATCTCGGCCAGGTGGAGGCAGGCGCTGGGGGGGGGGGAATAAATTGGGGGGGGCCAATTTGGGGGGTTCTGGGGGCATTTGTGGGGCTGTGGGCACATTTAGGGGGCGGAGGGGACTGGTTCTCATCTGTAGGACTCGGCGTTGAGCCCCCCCGGGGGCAGCTGCAGGGCCAGGATGCCTGGAGGGGTGCGGGGGGGGGCATGTCAGCACCCCCCAGACCGAAACCCCAAAACCGCTGCCGTTGACCCCAAAATCGCCGCTGTTGACCCCAAGGTGGCCGCTGGTGACGCCGGTAGGGCCACCGGGCGCCCCGCGGGCCACTGGGAGCGGAAGACGGGCATGAAGCTGCCGGTGGACGGCGGCCACGCTAAAATGCTAGGTCAGCCGCGGGTTGGGGCTTTGGGGGGGGCACCCCATAGGGTCACAACCCCCCCAAAACCCCCCCGGCCCCATAGAGACCCCCCCCAGCCCCACAGATCCCACCCCAAACCCTGCAGGTGCTCCCCCAAACCCTACAGGCACCTTCTCCAGATGTTCCCCACAACCTCCCAGCCCCACAAGTACAATGTGTCCGGGCGGCGCCGCGCTAAAATGTGTCTGGGCGGCGCCGCGCTTAAATGTGCCCAGGCGGCGCCGTGCTTAAATGTGTCCGGGCGGCGCCGCGCTAAAATGTGTCTGGGCGGCGGCGCGCTAAAATGTGCCCTAACCCTAACCCTAACCCTAACCCTGCATTTCCAGGCATGCTCTGGGCACCCAACATGGCCTCCCGGAAGCCTGGTGCCGGAAAACTATATTTACCAGCATTCCTTGGACAGCCGGAACAGCCAATCACGGGCCGAGTTTTCAAGAATTACATTTACCAGCACGCACTGTAACCCTAGCCCTTACCGCCTTTACAAAAAAGCCTCAAGCCCTAACCCTAAAAATCCTCGAAACCCCTACAGACATAACCCAAAATATTTACCACACTAAACACCTGAAGACCTATGCCTAAAACTCCTCACCCAATAAATTAAGACGTTCAAATCCCAAGCCCACAAAATTAAGACGTTCAAATCCCAAGCCCAAAAAATAGGACTCTCAAAACCTAAACCCAAAAACTAAAACCTAAAAACCCAAAAACCTAAACCCA
Source organism: Anas platyrhynchos (assembly GCF_047663525.1). Taxonomy (NCBI): domain Eukaryota; kingdom Metazoa; phylum Chordata; class Aves; order Anseriformes; family Anatidae; genus Anas; species Anas platyrhynchos. The sequence goes on from NC_092611.1 coordinate 154,363, forward strand.
AAAACGCTCCAAACACTAATCCAAAAAAATAAGACACTCAAAGCACTAACACAAAATATTAAGATGCTCAAAACCCTAACGCAAAAAATTAAGATGCTCCAAACCCTAACCCAAAAAAATAGGACACTCAAAACCCCAACCCTGGAGAACCTAACCAGAAAAAATAAATAAATAAATAAATAAAAATAAAATTTTAAAACCCTAACCCTAAATAATTGACCAAAAAGAAAACCCTAAGACCCTAACCCTAAAAAACCTTTCAACACTACAACCCATAAACTCTAAAACCCTAACACAGTAACCCGGAAAAACTTAAAACCTTAACCCCCAAATCCCTAAAATACTAACCGTTAAAAATCCAAACCTAAACAACTTAAAATCCTAAACATAAACCCTGAGAATACTTACCCTGAAACCCAACCCTAGTGCCCTACCCCTGAAACCTTAAAAGCGTCAATCAATCTTTGGAAAATAACATAGGCTCAGGAGAGGATCTCACTACGCTTACCCTGACTCTGACCCTTACCCTGACCCTAACCCTAACCCTAACCCCTAACCCTAACCCTAACCCTAACCCTAACCCTAACCCTACCCCTACCCCTAACCCTAACCCTAACACTACCCTAACCCTAACCCTA
>NC_092611.1:187500-197500 GCF_047663525.1 Anas platyrhynchos
AATGTGCCCAGGCGGCGCCGTGCTTAAATGTGTCCGGGCGGCGCCGCGCTAAAATGTGTCTGGGCGGCGGCGCGCTAAAATGTGCCCTAACCCTAACCCTAACCCTAACCCTGCATTTCCAGGCATGCTCTGGGCACCCAACATGGCCTCCCGGAAGCCTGGTGCCGGAAAACTATATTTACCAGCATTCCTTGGACAGCCGGAACAGCCAATCACGGGCCGAGTTTTCAAGAATTACATTTACCAGCACGCACTGTAACCCTAGCCCTTACCGCCTTTACAAAAAAGCCTCAAGCCCTAACCCTAAAAATCCTCGAAACCCCTACAGACATAACCCAAAATATTTACCACACTAAACACCTGAAGACCTATGCCTAAAACTCCTCACCCAATAAATTAAGACGTTCAAATCCCAAGCCCACAAAATTAAGACGTTCAAATCCCAAGCCCAAAAAATAGGACTCTCAAAACCTAAACCCAAAAACTAAAACCTAAAAACCCAAAAACCTAAACCCAAAAACGCTCCAAACACTAATCCAAAAAAATAAGACACTCAAAGCACTAACACAAAATATTAAGATGCTCAAAACCCTAACGCAAAAAATTAAGATGCTCCAAACCCTAACCCAAAAAAATAGGACACTCAAAACCCCAACCCTGGAGAACCTAACCAGAAAAAATAAATAAATAAATAAATAAAAATAAAATTTTAAAACCCTAACCCTAAATAATTGACCAAAAAGAAAACCCTAAGACCCTAACCCTAAAAAACCTTTCAACACTACAACCCATAAACTCTAAAACCCTAACACAGTAACCCTGAAAAACTTAAAACCTTAACCCCCAAATCCCTAAAATACTAACCGTTAAAAATCCAAACCTAAACAACTTAAAATCCTAAACATAAACCCTGAGAATACTTACCCTGAAACCCAACCCTAGTGCCCTACCCCTGAAACCTTAAAAGCGTCAATCAATCTTTGGAAAATAACATAGGCTCAGGAGAGGATCTCACTACGCTTACCCTGACTCTGACCCTTACCCTGACCCTAACCCTAACCCTAACCCCTAACCCTAACCCTAACCCTAACCCTAACCCTAACCCTACCCCTACCCCTAACCCTAACCCTAACACTACCCTAACCCTAACCCTAACCCTAACCCCTAACCCTACCCCCCTAACACTACCCCTAACCCCCTAATGATAACCCTAGCCCTAACCCTAACGAACCCTAAACCTAAACCAAAACCCTAACCCTAACCCTAACCCCCTGGCAACCGCACCCCGCACACTTGGTTCCCCCCTCATTTTGGTCCCCCCCCCCCCCCCCCCTTGGGTTCCCCTCAAGCCCCATGGACCCCCCTCGGTGCTCCCCGCAAATGCGTCCCCCCGGCAACCGCACCCCGCACACTTGGTTCCCCCCTCATTTTGGTTCCTCCCCCGGTGCGCCCTGCAAATGCGTCCCCCCGGCAACCGCACCCCGCACACTTGGTTCCCCCCTCATTTTGGTTCCCCCCCCCGGTGCGCCCCGCAAATGCGTCTCCCCGGCAACCGCACCCCGCACACTTGGTTCCCCCCTCATTTTGGTTCCCCCCGGTGCGCCCCGCAAATGCGTCCCCCCGGCAACCGCACCCCGCACACTTGGTTCCCCCCTCATTTTGGTTCCCCCCAACCCTTGGGGTCCCCCCAAGCCCCATGGACCACACCCCCCTTGGTGCCCCCCCACAATTTTGTACCCCCTGCCGTCCTACCCGTGCCCGCAGCAGCCGCTCGCGTTCCGCCAGTGCCTCCCGCACCCGACGCTGCATCTCGGCCAGGTGGAGGCAGGCGCTGGGGGGGGGGGAATAAATTGGGGGGGGCCAATTTGGGGGGTTCTGGGGGCATTTGTGGGGCTGCGGGCACATTTAGGGGGCGGAGGGGACTGGTTCTCATCTGTAGGACTCGGCGTTGAGCCCCCCCGGGGGCAGCTGCAGGGCCAGGATGCCTGGAGGGGTGCGGGGGGGGGCATGTCAGCACCCCCCAGACCGAAACCCCAAAACCGCTGCCGTTGACCCCAAAATCGCCGCTGTTGACCCCAAGGTGGCCGCTGGTGACGCCGGTAGGGTCACCGGGCGCCCCGCGGGCCACTGGGAGCGGAAGACGGGCATGAAGCTGCCGGTGGACGGCGGCCACGCTAAAATGCTAGGTCAGCCGCGGGTTGGGGCTTTGGGGGGGGCACCCCATAGGGTCACAACCCCCCCAAAACCCCCCCGGCCCCATAGAGACCCCCCCCAGCCCAACAGATCCCACCCCAAACCCTGCAGGTGCTCCCCCAAACCATACATGCACCTTCTCCAGATGTTCCCCACAACCTCCCAGCCCCACAAGTACAATGTGTCCGGGCGGCGCCGCGCTAAAATGTGTCTGGGCGGCGCCGCGCTTAAATGTGCCCAGGCGGCGCCGTGCTTAAATGTGTCCGGGCGGCGCCGCGCTAAAATGTGTCTGGGCGGCGGCGCGCTAAAATGTGCCCTAACCCTAACCCTAACCCTAACCCTGCATTTCCAGGCATGCTCTGGGCACCCAACATGGCCTCCCGGAAGCCTGGTGCCGGAAAACTATATTTACCAGCATTCCTTGGACAGCCGGAACAGCCAATCACGGGCCGAGTTTTCAAGAATTACATTTACCAGCACGCACTGTAACCCTAGCCCTTACCGCCTTTACAAAAAAGCCTCAAGCCCTAACCCTAAAAATCCTCGAAACCCCTACAGACATAACCCAAAATATTTACCACACTAAACACCTGAAGACCTATGCCTAAAACTCCTCACCCAATAAATTAAGACGTTCAAATCCCAAGCCCACAAAATTAAGACGTTCAAATCCCAAGCCCAAAAAATAGGACTCTCAAAACCTAAACCCAAAAACTAAAACCTAAAAACCCAAAAACCTAAACCCAAAAACGCTCCAAACACTAATCCAAAAAAATAAGACACTCAAAGCACTAACACAAAATATTAAGATGCTCAAAACCCTAACGCAAAAAATTAAGATGCTCCAAACCCTAACCCAAAAAAATAGGACACTCAAAACCCCAACCCTGGAGAACCTAACCAGAAAAAATAAATAAATAAATAAATAAAAATAAAATTTTAAAACCCTAACCCTAAATAATTGACCAAAAAGAAAACCCTAAGACCCTAACCCTAAAAAACCTTTCAACACTACAACCCATAAACTCTAAAACCCTAACACAGTAACCCTGAAAATCTTAAAACCTTAACCCCCAAATCCCTAAAATACTAACCGTTAAAAATCCAAACCTAAACAACTTAAAATCCTAAACATAAACCCTGAGAATACTTACCCTGAAACCCAACCCTAGTGCCCTACCCCTGAAACCTTAAAAGCGTCAATCAATCTTTGGAAAATAACATAGGCTCAGGAGAGGATCTCACTACGCTTACCCTGACTCTGACCCTTACCCTGACCCTAACCCTAACCCTAACCCCTAACCCTAACCCTAACCCTAACCCTAACCCTAACCCTACCCCTACCCCTAACCCTAACCCTAACCCTAACCCTAACCCTAACCCTAACCCCTAACCCTACCCCCCTAACACTACCCCTAACCCCCTAATGATAACCCTAGCCCTAACCCTAACGAACCCTAACCCTAAACCAAAACCCTAACCCTAACCCTAACCCCCTGGCAACCGCACCCCGCACACTTGGTTCCCCCCTCATTTTTGTTCCCCCCCCCCCCCCCCTTGGGTTCCCCTCAAGCCCCATGGACCCCCCTCGGTGCTCCCCGCAAATGCGTCCCCCCGGCAACCGCACCCCGCACACTTGGTTCCCCCCTCATTTTGGTTCCTCCCCCGGTGCGCCCCGCAAATGCGTCCCCCCGGCAACCGCACCCCGCACACTTGGTTCCCCCCTCATTTTGGTTCCTCCCCCGGTGCGCCCCGCAAATGCGTCCCCCCGGCAACCGCACCCCGCACACTTGGTTTTCCCCTCATTTTGGTTCCCCCCAAGCCTTGGGGTCCCCCCAAGCCCCATGGACCACACCCCCCTTGGTGCCCCCCCACAATTTTGTACCCCCTGCCGTCCTACCCGTGCCCGCAGCAGCCGCTCGCGTTCCGCCAGTGCCTCCCGCACCCGACGCTGCATCTCGGCCAGGTGGAGGCAGGCGCTGGGGGGGGGGGAATAAATTGGGGGGGGCCAATTTGGGGGGTTCTGGGGGCATTTGTGGGGCTGTGGGCACATTTAGGGGGCGGAGGGGACTGGTTCTCATCTGTAGGACTCGGCGTTGAGCCCCCCCGGGGGCAGCTGCAGGGCCAGGATGCCTGGAGGGGTGCGGGGGGGGGCATGTCAGCACCCCCCAGACCGAAACCCCAAAACCGCTGCCGTTGACCCCAAAATCGCCGCTGTTGACCCCAAGGTGGCCGCTGGTGACGCCGGTAGGGCCACCGGGCGCCCCGCGGGCCACTGGGAGCGGAAGACGGGCATGAAGCTGCCGGTGGACGGCGGCCACGCTAAAATGCTAGGTCAGCCGCGGGTTGGGGCTTTGGGGGGGGCACCCCATAGGGTCACAACCCCCCCAAAACCCCCCCGGCCCCATAGAGACCCCCCCCAGCCCCACAGATCCCACCCCAAACCCTGCAGGTGCTCCCCCAAACCCTACAGGCACCTTCTCCAGATGTTCCCCACAACCTCCCAGCCCCACAAGTACAATGTGTCCGGGCGGCGCCGCGCTAAAATGTGTCTGGGCGGCGCCGCGCTTAAATGTGCCCAGGCGGCGCCGTGCTTAAATGTGTCCGGGCGGCGCCGCGCTAAAATGTGTCTGGGCGGCGGCGCGCTAAAATGTGCCCTAACCCTAACCCTAACCCTAACCCTGCATTTCCAGGCATGCTCTGGGCACCCAACATGGCCTCCCGGAAGCCTGGTGCCGGAAAACTATATTTACCAGCATTCCTTGGACAGCCGGAACAGCCAATCACGGGCCGAGTTTTCAAGAATTACATTTACCAGCACGCACTGTAACCCTAGCCCTTACCGCCTTTACAAAAAAGCCTCAAGCCCTAACCCTAAAAATCCTCGAAACCCCTACAGACATAACCCAAAATATTTACCACACTAAACACCTGAAGACCTATGCCTAAAACTCCTCACCCAATAAATTAAGACGTTCAAATCCCAAGCCCACAAAATTAAGACGTTCAAATCCCAAGCCCAAAAAATAGGACTCTCAAAACCTAAACCCAAAAACTAAAACCTAAAAACCCAAAAACCTAAACCCAAAAACGCTCCAAACACTAATCCAAAAAAATAAGACACTCAAAGCACTAACACAAAATATTAAGATGCTCAAAACCCTAACGCAAAAAATTAAGATGCTCCAAACCCTAACCCAAAAAAATAGGACACTCAAAACCCCAACCCTGGAGAACCTAACCAGAAAAAATAAATAAATAAATAAATAAAAATAAAATTTTAAAACCCTAACCCTAAATAATTGACCAAAAAGAAAACCCTAAGACCCTAACCCTAAAAAACCTTTCAACACTACAACCCATAAACTCTAAAACCCTAACACAGTAACCCGGAAAAACTTAAAACCTTAACCCCCAAATCCCTAAAATACTAACCGTTAAAAATCCAAACCTAAACAACTTAAAATCCTAAACATAAACCCTGAGAATACTTACCCTGAAACCCAACCCTAGTGCCCTACCCCTGAAACCTTAAAAGCGTCAATCAATCTTTGGAAAATAACATAGGCTCAGGAGAGGATCTCACTACGCTTACCCTGACTCTGACCCTTACCCTGACCCTAACCCTAACCCTAACCCCTAACCCTAACCCTAACCCTAACCCTAACCCTAACCCTACCCCTACCCCTAACCCTAACCCTAACACTACCCTAACCCTAACCCTAACCCCTAACCCTACCCCCCTAACACTACCCCTAACCCCCTAATGATAACCCTAGCCCTAACCCTAACGAACCCTAAACCTAAACCAAAACCCTAACCCTAACCCTAACCCCCTGGCAACCGCACCCCGCACACTTGGTTCCCCCCTCATTTTGGTCCCCCCCCCCCCCCCCCCCTTGGGTTCCCCTCAAGCCCCATGGACCCCCCTCGGTGCTCCCCGCAAATGCGTCCCCCCGGCAACCGCACCCCGCACACTTGGTTCCCCCCTCATTTTGGTTCCTCCCCCGGTGCGCCCTGCAAATGCGTCCCCCCGGCAACCGCACCCCGCACACTTGGTTCCCCCCTCATTTTGGTTCCCCCCCCCCGGTGCGCCCCGCAAATGCGTCCCCCCGGCAACCGCACCCCGCACACTTGGTTCCCCCCTCATTTTGGTTCCCCCCCGGTGCGCCCCGCAAATGCGTCCCCCCGGCAACCGCACCCCGCACACTTGGTTTTCCCCTCATTTTGGTTCCCCCCAACCCTTGGGGTCCCCCCAAGCCCCATGGACCACACCCCCCTTGGTGCCCCCCCACAATTTTGTACCCCCTGCCGTCCTACCCGTGCCCGCAGCAGCCGCTCGCGTTCCGCCAGTGCCTCCCGCACCCGACGCTGCATCTCGGCCAGGTGGAGGCAGGCGCTGGGGGGGGGGGAATAAATTGGGGGGGGCCAATTTGGGGGGTTCTGGGGGCATTTGTGGGGCTGCGGGCACATTTAGGGGGCGGAGGGGACTGGTTCTCATCTGTAGGACTCGGCGTTGAGCCCCCCCGGGGGCAGCTGCAGGGCCAGGATGCCTGGAGGGGTGCGGGGGGGGGCATGTCAGCACCCCCCAGACCGAAACCCCAAAACCGCTGCCGTTGACCCCAAAATCGCCGCTGTTGACCCCAAGGTGGCCGCTGGTGACGCCGGTAGGGCCACCGGGCGCCCCGCGGGCCACTGGGAGCGGAAGACGGGCATGAAGCTGCCGGTGGACGGCGGCCACGCTAAAATGCTAGGTCAGCCGCGGGTTGGGGCTTTGGGGGGGGCACCCCATAGGGTCACAACCCCCCCAAAACCCCCCCGGCCCCATAGAGACCCCCCCCAGCCCCACAGATCCCACCCCAAACCCTGCAGGTGCTCCCCCAAACCCTACAGGCACCTTCTCCAGATGTTCCCCACAACCTCCCAGCCCCACAAGTACAATGTGTCCGGGCGGCGCCGCGCTAAAATGTGTCTGGGCGGCGCCGCGCTTAAATGTGCCCAGGCGGCGCCGTGCTTAAATGTGTCCGGGCGGCGCCGCGCTAAAATGTGTCTGGGCGGCGGCGCGCTAAAATGTGCCCTAACCCTAACCCTAACCCTAACCCTGCATTTCCAGGCATGCTCTGGGCACCCAACATGGCCTCCCGGAAGCCTGGTGCCGGAAAACTATATTTACCAGCATTCCTTGGACAGCCGGAACAGCCAATCACGGGCCGAGTTTTCAAGAATTACATTTACCAGCACGCACTGTAACCCTAGCCCTTACCGCCTTTACAAAAAAGCCTCAAGCCCTAACCCTAAAAATCCTCAAAACCCCTACAGACATAACCCAAAATATTTACCACACTAAACACCTGAAGACCTATGCCTAAAACTCCTCACCCAATAAATTAAGACGTTCAAATCCCAAGCCCACAAAATTAAGACGTTCAAATCCCAAGCCCAAAAAATAGGACTCTCAAAACCTAAACCCAAAAACTAAAACCTAAAAACCCAAAAACCTAAACCCAAAAACGCTCCAAACACTAATCCAAAAAAATAAGACACTCAAAGCACTAACACAAAATATTAAGATGCTCCAAACCCTAACCCAAAAAATTAGGACACTCAAAACCCTAACCCTGGAGAACCTAACCAGAAAAAATAAATAAATAAATAAATAAATAAAAATAAAATTTTAAAACCCTAACCCTAAATAATTGACCAAAAAGAAAACCCTAAGACCCTAACCCTAAAAAACCTTTCAACACTACAACCCATAAACTCTAAAACCCTAACACAGTAACCCTGAAAAACTTAAAACCTTAACCCCCAAATCCCTAAAATACTAACCGTTAAAAATCCAAACCTAAACAACTTAAAATCCTAAACATAAACCCTGAGAATACTTACCCTGAAACCCAACCCTAGTGCCCTACCCCTGAAACCTTAAAAGCGTCAATCAATCTTTGGAAAATAACATAGGCTCAGGAGAGGATCTCACTACGCTTACCCTGACTCTGACCCTTACCCTGACCCTAACCCTAACCCTAACCCCTAACCCTAACCCTAACCCTAACCCTAACCCTACCCCTACCCCTAACCCTAACCCTAACCCTAACCCTAACCCTAACCCCTAACCCTACCCCCCTAACACTACCCCTAACCCCCTAATGATAACCCTAGCCCTAACCCTAACGAACCCTAACCCTAAACCAAAACCCTAACCCTAACCCTAACCCCCTGGCAACCGCACCCCGCACACTTGGTTCCCCCCTCATTTTGTTTCCCCCCCCCCCCCCCCTTGGGTTCCCCTCAAGCCCCATGGACCCCCCTCGGTGCTCCCCGCAAATGCGTCCCCCCGGCAACCGCACCCCGCACACTTGGTTCCCCCCTCATTTTGGTTCCTCCCCCGGTGCGCCCTGCAAATGCGTCCCCCCGGCAACCGCACCCCGCACACTTGGTTCCCCCCTCATTTTGGTTCCCCCCCCCCGGTGCGCCCCGCAAATGCGTCCCCCCGGCAACCGCACCCCGCACACTTGGTTCCCCCCTCATTTTGGTTCCCCCCCGGTGCGCCCCGCAAATGCGTCCCCCCGGCAACCGCACCCCGCACACTTGGTTTTCCCCTCATTTTGGTTCCCCCCAACCCTTGGGGTCCCCCCAAGCCCCATGGACCACACCCCCCTTGGTGCCCCCCCACAATTTTGTACCCCCTGCCGTCCTACCCGTGCCCGCAGCAGCCGCTCGCGTTCCGCCAGTGCCTCCCGCACCCGACGCTGCATCTCGGCCAGGTGGAGGCAGGCGCTGGGGGGGGGGGAATAAATTGGGGGGGGCCAATTTGGGGGGTTCTGGGGGCATTTGTGGGGCTGCGGGCACATTTAGGGGGCGGAGGGGACTGGTTCTCATCTGTAGGACTCGGCGTTGAGCCCCCCCGGGGGCAGCTGCAGGGCCAGGATGCCTGGAGGGGTGCGGGGGGGGGCATGTCAGCACCCCCCAGACCGAAACCCCAAAACCGCTGCCGTTGACCCCAAAATCGCCGCTGTTGACCCCAAGGTGGCCGCTGGTGACGCCGGTAGGGCCACCGGGCGCCCCGCGGGCCACTGGGAGCGGAAGACGGGCATGAAGCTGCCGGTGGACGGCGGCCACGCTAAAATGCTAGGTCAGCCGCGGGTTGGGGCTTTGGGGGGGGCACCCCATAGGGTCACAACCCCCCCAAAACCCCCCCGGCCCCATAGAGACCCCCCCCAGCCCCACAGATCCCACCCCAAACCCTGCAGGTGCTCCCCCAAACCCTACAGGCACCTTCTCCAGATGTTCCCCACAACCTCCCAGCCCCACAAGTACAATGTGTCCGGGCGGCGCCGCGCTAAAATGTGTCTGGGCGGCGCCGCGCTTAAATGTGCCCAGGCGGCGCCGTGCTTAAATGTGTCCGGGCGGCGCCGCGCTAAAATGTGTCTGGGCGGCGGCGCGCTAAAATGTGCCCTAACCCTAACCCTAACCCTAACCCTGCATTTCCAGGCATGCTCTGGGCACCCAACATGGCCTCCCGGAAGCCTGGTGCCGGAAAACTATATTTACCAGCATTCCTTGGACAGCCGGAACAGCCAATCACGGGCCGAGTTTTCAAGAATTACATTTACCAGCACGCACTGTAACCCTAGCCCTTACCGCCTTTACAAAAAAGCCTCAAGCCCTAACCCTAAAAATCCTCGAAACCCCTACAGACATAACCCAAAATATTTACCACACTAAACACCTGAAGACCTATGCCTAAAACTCCTCACCCAATAAATTAAGACGTTCAAATCCCAAGCCCACAAAATTAAGACGT
>NC_092611.1:202500-215000 GCF_047663525.1 Anas platyrhynchos
CAAACCCTAACCCAAAAAAATAGGACACTCAAAACCCCAACCCTGGAGAACCTAACCAGAAAAAATAAATAAATAAATAAATAAAAATAAAATTTTAAAACCCTAACCCTAAATAATTGACCAAAAAGAAAACCCTAAGACCCTAACCCTAAAAAACCTTTCAACACTACAACCCATAAACTCTAAAACCCTAACACAGTAACCCTGAAAAACTTAAAACCTTAACCCCCAAATCCCTAAAATACTAACCGTTAAAAATCCAAACCTAAACAACTTAAAATCCTAAACATAAACCCTGAGAATACTTACCCTGAAACCCAACCCTAGTGCCCTACCCCTGAAACCTTAAAAGCGTCAATCAATCTTTGGAAAATAACATAGGCTCAGGAGAGGATCTCACTACGCTTACCCTGACTCTGACCCTTACCCTGACCCTAACCCTAACCCTAACCCCTAACCCTAACCCTAACCCTAACCCTAACCCTAACCCTACCCCTACCCCTAACCCTAACCCTAACACCTAACCCTAACCCTAACCCTAACCCTAACCCTAACCCTAACCCTACCCCTACCCCTAACCCTAACCCTAACCCTAACCCTAACCCTAACCCTAACCCTAACCCTAACCCTAACCCCTAACCCTACCCCCCTAACACTACCCCTAACCCCCTAATTATAACCCTAGCCCTAACCCTAACGAACCCTAACCCTAAACCAAAACCCTAACCCTAACCCTAACCCCCTGGCAACCGCACCCCGCACACTTGGTTCCCCCCTCATTTTGGTTCCCCCCCCCCCCCCCCCTTGGGTTCCCCTCAAGCCCCATGGACCCCCCTCGGTGCTCCCCGCAAATGCGTCCCCCCGGCAACCGCACCCCGCACACTTGGTTCCCCCCTCATTTTGGTTCCTCCCCCGGTGCGCCCTGCAAATGCGTCCCCCCGGCAACCGCACCCCGCACACTTGGTTCCCCCCTCATTTTGGTTCCCCCCCCCGGTGCGCCCCGCAAATGCGTCCCCCCAGCAACCGCACCCCGCACACTTGGTTCCCCCCTCATTTTGGTTCCCCCCAACCCTTGGGGTCCCCCCAAGCCCCATGGACCACACCCCCCTTGGTGCCCCCCCACAATTTTGTACCCCCTGCCGTCCTACCCGTGCCCGCAGCAGCCGCTCGCGTTCCGCCAGTGCCTCCCGCACCCGACGCTGCATCTCGGCCAGGTGGAGGCAGGCGCTGGGGGGGGGGGAATAAATTGGGGGGGGCCAATTTGGGGGGTTCTGGGGGCATTTGTGGGGCTGCGGGCACATTTAGGGGGCGGAGGGGACTGGTTCTCATCTGTAGGACTCGGCGTTGAGCCCCCCCGGGGGCAGCTGCAGGGCCAGGATGCCTGGAGGGGTGCGGGGGGGGGCATGTCAGCACCCCCCAGACCGAAACCCCAAAACCGCTGCCGTTGACCCCAAAATCGCCGCTGTTGACCCCAAGGTGGCCGCTGGTGACGCCGGTAGGGCCACCGGGCGCCCCGCGGGCCACTGGGAGCGGAAGACGGGCATGAAGCTGCCGGTGGACGGCGGCCACGCTAAAATGCTAGGTCAGCCGCGGGTTGGGGCTTTGGGGGGGGCACCCCATAGGGTCACAACCCCCCCAAAACCCCCCCGGCCCCATAGAGACCCCCCCCAGCCCCACAGATCCCACCCCAAACCCTGCAGGTGCTCCCCCAAACCCTACAGGCACCTTCTCCAGATGTTCCCCACAACCTCCCAGCCCCACAAGTACAATGTGTCCGGGCGGCGCCGCGCTAAAATGTGTCTGGGCGGCGCCGCGCTTAAATGTGCCCAGGCGGCGCCGTGCTTAAATGTGTCCGGGCGGCGCCGCGCTAAAATGTGTCTGGGCGGCGGCGCGCTAAAATGTGCCCTAACCCTAACCCTAACCCTAACCCTGCATTTCCAGGCATGCTCTGGGCACCCAACATGGCCTCCCGGAAGCCTGGTGCCGGAAAACTATATTTACCAGCATTCCTTGGACAGCCGGAACAGCCAATCACGGGCCGAGTTTTCAAGAATTACATTTACCAGCACGCACTGTAACCCTAGCCCTTACCGCCTTTACAAAAAAGCCTCAAGCCCTAACCCTAAAAATCCTCGAAACCCCTACAGACATAACCCAAAATATTTACCACACTAAACACCTGAAGACCTATGCCTAAAACTCCTCACCCAATAAATTAAGACGTTCAAATCCCAAGCCCACAAAATTAAGACGTTCAAATCCCAAGCCCACAAAATTAAGACGTTCAAATCCCAAGCCCAAAAACTAAAACCTAAAAACCCAAAAACCTAAACCCAAAAACGCTCCAAACACTAATCCAAAAAAATAAGACACTCAAAGCACTAACACAAAATATTAAGATGCTCAAAACCCTAACGCAAAAAATTAAGATGCTCCAAACCCTAACCCAAAAAAATAGGACACTCAAAACCCCAACCCTGGAGAACCTAACCAGAAAAAATAAATAAATAAATAAATAAAAATAAAATTTTAAAACCCTAACCCTAAATAATTGACCAAAAAGAAAACCCTAAGACCCTAACCCTAAAAAACCTTTCAACACTACAACCCATAAACTCTAAAACCCTAACACAGTAACCCTGAAAAACTTAAAACCTTAACCCCCAAATCCCTAAAATACTAACCGTTAAAAATCCAAACCTAAACAACTTAAAATCCTAAACATAAACCCTGAGAATACTTACCCTGAAACCCAACCCTAGTGCCCTACCCCTGAAACCTTAAAAGCGTCAATCAATCTTTGGAAAATAACATAGGCTCAGGAGAGGATCTCACTACGCTTACCCTGACTCTGACCCTTACCCTGACCCTAACCCTAACCCTAACCCCTAACCCTAACCCTAACCCTAACCCTAACCCTAACCCTAACCCTACCCCTACCCCTAACCCTAACCCTAACCCTAACCCTAACCCTAACCCTAACCCCTAACCCTACCCCCCTAACACTACCCCTAACCCCCTAATGATAACCCTAGCCCTAACCCTAACGAACCCTAACCCTAAACCAAAACCCTAACCCTAACCCTAACCCCCTGGCAACCGCACCCCGCACACTTGGTTCCCCCCTCATTTTGGTTCCCCCCCCCCCCCTTGGGTTCCCCTCAAGCCCCATGGACCCCCCTCGGTGCTCCCCGCAAATGCGTCCCCCCGGCAACCGCACCCCGCACACTTGGTTCCCCCCTCATTTTGGTTCCTCCCCCGGTGCGCCCTGCAAATGCGTCCCCCCGGCAACCGCACCCCGCACACTTGGTTCCCCCCTCATTTTGGTTCCCCCCCCCGGTGCGCCCCGCAAATGCGTCCCCCCGGCAACCGCACCCCGCACACTTGGTTCCCCCCTCATTTTGGTTCCCCCCCGGTGCGCCCCGCAAATGCGTCCCCCCGGCAACCGCACCCCGCACACTTGGTTCCCCCCTCATTTTGGTTCCCCCCAACCCTTGGGGTCCCCCCAAGCCCCATGGACCACACCCCCCTTGGTGCCCCCCCACAATTTTGTACCCCCTGCCGTCCTACCCGTGCCCGCAGCAGCCGCTCGCGTTCCGCCAGTGCCTCCCGCACCCGACGCTGCATCTCGGCCAGGTGGAGGCAGGCGCTGGGGGGGGGGGAATAAATTGGGGGGGGCCAATTTGGGGGGTTCTGGGGGCATTTGTGGGGCTGCGGGCACATTTAGGGGGCGGAGGGGACTGGTTCTCATCTGTAGGACTCGGCGTTGAGCCCCCCCGGGGGCAGCTGCAGGGCCAGGATGCCTGGAGGGGTGCGGGGGGGGGCATGTCAGCACCCCCCAGACCGAAACCCCAAAACCGCTGCCGTTGACCCCAAAATCGCCGCTGTTGACCCCAAGGTGGCCGCTGGTGACGCCGGTAGGGCCACCGGGCGCCCCGCGGGCCACTGGGAGCGGAAGACGGGCATGAAGCTGCCGGTGGACGGCGGCCACGCTAAAATGCTAGGTCAGCCGCGGGTTGGGGCTTTGGGGGGGGCACCCCATAGGGTCACAACCCCCCCAAAACCCCCCCGGCCCCATAGAGACCCCCCCCAGCCCCACAGATCCCACCCCAAACCCTGCAGGTGCTCCCCCAAACCCTACAGGCACCTTCTCCAGATGTTCCCCACAACCTCCCAGCCCCACAAGTACAATGTGTCCGGGCGGCGCCGCGCTAAAATGTGTCTGGGCGGCGCCGCGCTTAAATGTGCCCAGGCGGCGCCGTGCTTAAATGTGTCCGGGCGGCGCCGCGCTAAAATGTGTCTGGGCGGCGGCGCGCTAAAATGTGCCCTAACCCTAACCCTAACCCTAACCCTGCATTTCCAGGCATGCTCTGGGCACCCAACATGGCCTCCCGGAAGCCTGGTGCCGGAAAACTATATTTACCAGCATTCCTTGGACAGCCGGAACAGCCAATCACGGGCCGAGTTTTCAAGAATTACATTTACCAGCACGCACTGTAACCCTAGCCCTTACCGCCTTTACAAAAAAGCCTCAAGCCCTAACCCTAAAAATCCTCGAAACCCCTACAGACATAACCCAAAATATTTACCACACTAAACACCTGAAGACCTATGCCTAAAACTCCTCACCCAATAAATTAAGACGTTCAAATCCCAAGCCCACAAAATTAAGACGTTCAAATCCCAAGCCCAAAAAATAGGACTCTCAAAACCTAAACCCAAAAACTAAAACCTAAAAACCCAAAAACCTAAACCCAAAAACGCTCCAAACACTAATCCAAAAAAATAAGACACTCAAAGCACTAACACAAAATATTAAGATGCTCAAAACCCTAACGCAAAAAATTAAGATGCTCCAAACCCTAACCCAAAAAAATAGGACACTCAAAACCCCAACCCTGGAGAACCTAACCAGAAAAAATAAATAAATAAATAAATAAAAATAAAATTTTAAAACCCTAACCCTAAATAATTGACCAAAAAGAAAACCCTAAGACCCTAACCCTAAAAAACCTTTCAACACTACAACCCATAAACTCTAAAACCCTAACACAGTAACCCTGAAAAACTTAAAACCTTAACCCCCAAATCCCTAAAATACTAACCGTTAAAAATCCAAACCTAAACAACTTAAAATCCTAAACATAAACCCTGAGAATACTTACCCTGAAACCCAACCCTAGTGCCCTACCCCTGAAACCTTAAAAGCGTCAATCAATCTTTGGAAAATAACATAGGCTCAGGAGAGGATCTCACTACGCTTACCCTGACTCTGACCCTTACCCTGACCCTAACCCTAACCCTAACCCCTAACCCTAACCCTAACCCTAACCCTAACCCTAACCCTACCCCTACCCCTAACCCTAACCCTAACCCTAACCCTAACCCTAACCCTAACCCCTAACCCTACCCCCCTAACACTACCCCTAACCCCCTAATGATAACCCTAGCCCTAACCCTAACGAACCCTAAACCTAAACCAAAACCCTAACCCTAACCCTAACCCCCTGGCAACCGCACCCCGCACACTTGGTTCCCCCCTCATTTTGGTCCCCCCCCCCCCCCCCCCTTGGGTTCCCCTCAAGCCCCATGGACCCCCCTCGGTGCTCCCCGCAAATGCGTCCCCCCGGCAACCGCACCCCGCACACTTGGTTCCCCCCTCATTTTGGTTCCTCCCCCGGTGCGCCCTGCAAATGCGTCCCCCCGGCAACCGCACCCCGCACACTTGGTTCCCCCCTCATTTTGGTTCCCCCCCCCGGTGCGCCCCGCAAATGCGTCCCCCCGGCAACCGCACCCCGCACACTTGGTTCCCCCCTCATTTTGGTTCCCCCCGGTGCGCCCCGCAAATGCGTCCCCCCGGCAACCGCACCCCGCACACTTGGTTCCCCCCTCATTTTGGTTCCCCCCAACCCTTGGGGTCCCCCCAAGCCCCATGGACCACACCCCCCTTGGTGCCCCCCCACAATTTTGTACCCCCTGCCGTCCTACCCGTGCCCGCAGCAGCCGCTCGCGTTCCGCCAGTGCCTCCCGCACCCGACGCTGCATCTCGGCCAGGTGGAGGCAGGCGCTGGGGGGGGGGGAATAAATTGGGGGGGGCCAATTTGGGGGGTTCTGGGGGCATTTGTGGGGCTGCGGGCACATTTAGGGGGCGGAGGGGACTGGTTCTCATCTGTAGGACTCGGCGTTGAGCCCCCCCGGGGGCAGCTGCAGGGCCAGGATGCCTGGAGGGGTGCGGGGGGGGGCATGTCAGCACCCCCCAGACCGAAACCCCAAAACCGCTGCCGTTGACCCCAAAATCGCCGCTGTTGACCCCAAGGTGGCCGCTGGTGACGCCGGTAGGGCCACCGGGCGCCCCGCGGGCCACTGGGAGCGGAAGACGGGCATGAAGCTGCCGGTGGACGGCGGCCACGCTAAAATGCTAGGTCAGCCGCGGGTTGGGGCTTTGGGGGGGGCACCCCATAGGGTCACAACCCCCCCAAAACCCCCCCGGCCCCATAGAGACCCCCCCCAGCCCCACAGATCCCACCCCAAACCCTGCAGGTGCTCCCCCAAACCCTACAGGCACCTTCTCCAGATGTTCCCCACAACCTCCCAGCCCCACAAGTACAATGTGTCCGGGCGGCGCCGCGCTAAAATGTGTCTGGGCGGCGCCGCGCTTAAATGTGCCCAGGCGGCGCCGTGCTTAAATGTGTCCGGGCGGCGCCGCGCTAAAATGTGTCTGGGCGGCGGCGCGCTAAAATGTGCCCTAACCCTAACCCTAACCCTAACCCTGCATTTCCAGGCATGCTCTGGGCACCCAACATGGCCTCCCGGAAGCCTGGTGCCGGAAAACTATATTTACCAGCATTCCTTGGACAGCCGGAACAGCCAATCACGGGCCGAGTTTTCAAGAATTACATTTACCAGCACGCACTGTAACCCTAGCCCTTACCGCCTTTACAAAAAAGCCTCAAGCCCTAACCCTAAAAATCCTCGAAACCCCTACAGACATAACCCAAAATATTTACCACACTAAACACCTGAAGACCTATGCCTAAAACTCCTCACCCAATAAATTAAGACGTTCAAATCCCAAGCCCACAAAATTAAGACGTTCAAATCCCAAGCCCAAAAAATAGGACTCTCAAAACCTAAACCCAAAAACTAAAACCTAAAAACCCAAAAACCTAAACCCAAAAACGCTCCAAACACTAATCCAAAAAAATAAGACACTCAAAGCACTAACACAAAATATTAAGATGCTCAAAACCCTAACGCAAAAAATTAAGATGCTCCAAACCCTAACCCAAAAAAATAGGACACTCAAAACCCCAACCCTGGAGAACCTAACCAGAAAAAATAAATAAATAAATAAATAAAAATAAAATTTTAAAACCCTAACCCTAAATAATTGACCAAAAAGAAAACCCTAAGACCCTAACCCTAAAAAACCTTTCAACACTACAACCCATAAACTCTAAAACCCTAACACAGTAACCCTGAAAAACTTAAAACCTTAACCCCCAAATCCCTAAAATACTAACCGTTAAAAATCCAAACCTAAACAACTTAAAATCCTAAACATAAACCCTGAGAATACTTACCCTGAAACCCAACCCTAGTGCCCTACCCCTGAAACCTTAAAAGCGTCAATCAATCTTTGGAAAATAACATAGGCTCAGGAGAGGATCTCACTACGCTTACCCTGACTCTGACCCTTACCCTGACCCTAACCCTAACCCTAACCCCTAACCCTAACCCTAACCCTAACCCTAACCCTAACCCTACCCCTACCCCTAACCCTAACCCTAACCCTAACCCTAACCCTAACCCTAACCCCTAACCCTACCCCCCTAACACTACCCCTAACCCCCTAATGATAACCCTAGCCCTAACCCTAACGAACCCTAACCCTAAACCAAAACCCTAACCCTAACCCTAACCCCCTGGCAACCGCACCCCGCACACTTGGTTCCCCCCTCATTTTTGTTCCCCCCCCCCCCCCCTTGGGTTCCCCTCAAGCCCCATGGACCCCCCTCGGTGCTCCCCGCAAATGCGTCCCCCCGGCAACCGCACCCCGCACACTTGGTTCCCCCCTCATTTTGGTTCCTCCCCCGGTGCGCCCTGCAAATGCGTCCCCCCGGCAACCGCACCCCGCACACTTGGTTCCCCCCTCATTTTGGTTCCCCCCCCCGGTGCGCCCCGCAAATGCGTCCCCCCGGCAACCGCACCCCGCACACTTGGTTCCCCCCTCATTTTGGTTCCCCCCCGGTGCGCCCCGCAAATGCGTCCCCCCGGCAACCGCACCCCGCACACTTGGTTCCCCCCTCATTTTGGTTCCCCCCAACCCTTGGGGTCCCCCCAAGCCCCATGGACCACACCCCCCTTGGTGCCCCCCCACAATTTTGTACCCCCTGCCGTCCTACCCGTGCCCGCAGCAGCCGCTCGCGTTCCGCCAGTGCCTCCCGCACCCGACGCTGCATCTCGGCCAGGTGGAGGCAGGCGCTGGGGGGGGGGGAATAAATTGGGGGGGGCCAATTTGGGGGGTTCTGGGGGCATTTGTGGGGCTGCGGGCACATTTAGGGGGCGGAGGGGACTGGTTCTCATCTGTAGGACTCGGCGTTGAGCCCCCCCGGGGGCAGCTGCAGGGCCAGGATGCCTGGAGGGGTGCGGGGGGGGGCATGTCAGCACCCCCCAGACCGAAACCCCAAAACCGCTGCCGTTGACCCCAAAATCGCCGCTGTTGACCCCAAGGTGGCCGCTGGTGACGCCGGTAGGGCCACCGGGCGCCCCGCGGGCCACTGGGAGCGGAAGACGGGCATGAAGCTGCCGGTGGACGGCGGCCACGCTAAAATGCTAGGTCAGCCGCGGGTTGGGGCTTTGGGGGGGGCACCCCATAGGGTCACAACCCCCCCAAAACCCCCCCGGCCCCATAGAGACCCCCCCCAGCCCCACAGATCCCACCCCAAACCCTGCAGGTGCTCCCCCAAACCCTACAGGCACCTTCTCCAGATGTTCCCCACAACCTCCCAGCCCCACAAGTACAATGTGTCCGGGCGGCGCCGCGCTAAAATGTGTCTGGGCGGCGCCGCGCTTAAATGTGCCCAGGCGGCGCCGTGCTTAAATGTGTCCGGGCGGCGCCGCGCTAAAATGTGTCTGGGCGGCGGCGCGCTAAAATGTGCCCTAACCCTAACCCTAACCCTAACCCTGCATTTCCAGGCATGCTCTGGGCACCCAACATGGCCTCCCGGAAGCCTGGTGCCGGAAAACTATATTTACCAGCATTCCTTGGACAGCCGGAACAGCCAATCACGGGCCGAGTTTTCAAGAATTACATTTACCAGCACGCACTGTAACCCTAGCCCTTACCGCCTTTACAAAAAAGCCTCAAGCCCTAACCCTAAAAATCCTCGAAACCCCTACAGACATAACCCAAAATATTTACCACACTAAACACCTGAAGACCTATGCCTAAAACTCCTCACCCAATAAATTAAGACGTTCAAATCCCAAGCCCACAAAATTAAGACGTTCAAATCCCAAGCCCAAAAAATAGGACTCTCAAAACCTAAACCCAAAAACTAAAACCTAAAAACCCAAAAACCTAAACCCAAAAACGCTCCAAACACTAATCCAAAAAAATAAGACACTCAAAGCACTAACACAAAATATTAAGATGCTCAAAACCCTAACGCAAAAAATTAAGATGCTCCAAACCCTAACCCAAAAAAATAGGACACTCAAAACCCCAACCCTGGAGAACCTAACCAGAAAAAATAAATAAATAAATAAATAAAAATAAAATTTTAAAACCCTAACCCTAAATAATTGACCAAAAAGAAAACCCTAAGACCCTAACCCTAAAAAACCTTTCAACACTACAACCCATAAACTCTAAAACCCTAACACAGTAACCCTGAAAAACTTAAAACCTTAACCCCCAAATCCCTAAAATACTAACCGTTAAAAATCCAAACCTAAACAACTTAAAATCCTAAACATAAACCCTGAGAATACTTACCCTGAAACCCAACCCTAGTGCCCTACCCCTGAAACCTTAAAAGCGTCAATCAATCTTTGGAAAATAACATAGGCTCAGGAGAGGATCTCACTACGCTTACCCTGACTCTGACCCTTACCCTGACCCTAACCCTAACCCTAACCCCTAACCCTAACCCTAACCCTAACCCTAACCCTAACCCTACCCCTACCCCTAACCCTAACCCTAACCCTAACCCTAACCCTAACCCTAACCCCTAACCCTACCCCCCTAACACTACCCCTAACCCCCTAATGATAACCCTAGCCCTAACCCTAACGAACCCTAAACCTAAACCAAAACCCTAACCCTAACCCTAACCCCCTGGCAACCGCACCCCGCACACTTGGTTCCCCCCTCATTTTGGTCCCCCCCCCCCCCCCCCTTGGGTTCCCCTCAAGCCCCATGGACCCCCCTCGGTGCTCCCCGCAAATGCGTCCCCCCGGCAACCGCACCCCGCACACTTGGTTCCCCCCTCATTTTGGTTCCTCCCCCGGTGCGCCCTGCAAATGCGTCCCCCCGGCAACCGCACCCCGCACACTTGGTTCCCCCCTCATTTTGGTTCCCCCCCCCGGTGCGCCCCGCAAATGCGTCCCCCCGGCAACCGCACCCCGCACACTTGGTTCCCCCCTCATTTTGGTTCCCCCCGGTGCGCCCCGCAAATGCGTCCCCCCGGCAACCGCACCCCGCACACTTGGTTCCCCCCTCATTTTGGTTCCCCCCAACCCTTGGGGTCCCCCCAAGCCCCATGGACCACACCCCCCTTGGTGCCCCCCCACAATTTTGTACCCCCTGCCGTCCTACCCGTGCCCGCAGCAGCCGCTCGCGTTCCGCCAGTGCCTCCCGCACCCGACGCTGCATCTCGGCCAGGTGGAGGCAGGCGCTGGGGGGGGGGGAATAAATTGGGGGGGGCCAATTTGGGGGGTTCTGGGGGCATTTGTGGGGCTGCGGGCACATTTAGGGGGCGGAGGGGACTGGTTCTCATCTGTAGGACTCGGCGTTGAGCCCCCCCGGGGGCAGCTGCAGGGCCAGGATGCCTGGAGGGGTGCGGGGGGGGGCATGTCAGCACCCCCCAGACCGAAACCCCAAAACCGCTGCCGTTGACCCCAAAATCGCCGCTGTTGACCCCAAGGTGGCCGCTGGTGACGCCGGTAGGGCCACCGGGCGCCCCGCGGGCCACTGGGAGCGGAAGACGGGCATGAAGCTGCCGGTGGACGGCGGCCACGCTAAAATGCTAGGTCAGCCGCGGGTTGGGGCTTTGGGGGGGGCACCCCATAGGGTCACAACCCCCCCAAAACCCCCCCGGCCCCATAGAGACCCCCCCCAGCCCCACAGATCCCACCCCAAACCCTGCAGGTGCTCCCCCAAACCCTACAGGCACCTTCTCCAGATGTTCCCCACAACCTCCCAGCCCCACAAGTACAATGTGTCCGGGCGGCGCCGCGCTAAAATGTGTCTGGGCGGCGCCGCGCTTAAATGTGCCCAGGCGGCGCCGTGCTTAAATGTGTCCGGGCGGCGCCGCGCTAAAATGTGTCTGGGCGGCGGCGCGCTAAAATGTGCCCTAACCCTAACCCTAACCCTAACCCTGCATTTCCAGGCATGCTCTGGGCACCCAACATGGCCTCCCGGAAGCCTGGTGCCGGAAAACTATATTTACCAGCATTCCTTGGACAGCCGGAACAGCCAATCACGGGCCGAGTTTTCAAGAATTACATTTACCAGCACGCACTGTAACCCTAGCCCTTACCGCCTTTACAAAAAAGCCTCAAGCCCTAACCCTAAAAATCCTCGAAACCCCTACAGACATAACCCAAAATATTTACCACACTAAACACCTGAAGACCTATGCCTAAAACTCCTCACCCAATAAATTAAGACGTTCAAATCCCAAGCCCACAAAATTAAGACGTTCAAATCCCAAGCCCAAAAAATAGGACTCTCAAAACCTAAACCCAAAAACTAAAACCTAAAAACCCAAAAACCTAAACCCAAAAACGCTCCAAACACTAATCCAAAAAAATAAGACACTCAAAGCACTAACACAAAATATTAAGATGCTCAAAACCCTAACGCAAAAAATTAAGATGCTCCAAACCCTAACCCAAAAAAATAGGACACTCAAAACCCCAACCCTGGAGAACCTAACCAGAAAAAATAAATAAATAAATAAATAAAAATAAAATTTTAAAACCCTAACCCTAAATAATTGACCAAAAAGAAAACCCTAAGACCCTAACCCTAAAAAACCTTTCAACACTACAACCCATAAACTCTAAAACCCTAACACAGTAACCCTGAAAAACTTAAAACCTTAACCCCCAAATCCCTAAAATACTAACCGTTAAAAATCCAAACCTAAACAACTTAAAATCCTAAACATAAACCCTGAGAATACTTACCCTGAAACCCAACCCTAGTGCCCTACCCCTGAAACCTTAAAAGCGTCAATCAATCTTTGGAAAATAACATAGGCTCAGGAGAG